>NC_089202.1:2440000-2740000 GCF_963930695.1 Labrus bergylta | reverse complement strand
ACTGTTTGTGAAGCTGCATTAAGAGGTCAACTTTATTGTTGATTTAGTTTTCCCCATCTATGGTTTATTCATTAATGGCCAGTTCATCATATTGCATGACCCATCACACTAACACATGCTGAAGGACTACAACAACAAAAGTGTGTTCACACCGTCACCCAGCATCTGCTTTTGATTCTCCTGGCAGCGATGCTGACTTAACGGCATGGATGATCAGCACAGGTGTAAAAGGACTTTATGAATGGAAGCCATGAATGGAAGCACTAAAGGACTTCATCGATGAGTCAGGAGGATCCACTTTGTCACTATCACGGCAGCCATTGGAAGATGAACATGTTTCCTGCCAGGTCTTTTTCTCTCTCTCTCGCCAATTTTTGGTCATTCGTTCAAAGAAGAAGGTTGATGTTCTTGTGAAACCAAAAAATTAGTTTTCAACCCATCTCCACTGCCTACCTTCAGATCCAAGGTTTGTAATTTGTTATGAGAGTGAAGCTTAAAATGGAAATGATGTGCCACATTCTGAGGAAAAGATGTATCAACTAAGCACATGAGCATTGCAGATTAAGTCACTATACAGCTCTCCCAGAGAAGTAAAAGCACATTGGCCTTAAGCTGCAAAACTACACTATAGAGCATGACACAGATGTCCAGTTTTTGACCCTGTGTAGCACTCGCCTCATACTATTAACAATTATCCATGAGCTATTTTCATTGCTTTTAGATGGGACAGTTAATAATGATGCATACAACACATAGGCACATATTTACATGTTGTTAAATGAAATTCAAATTAACAGAAAAGCACAGAAGGAAAGAAAACATAGAAATGGGTTTCTTTGACAAGCAGTTTTTGAGCTATTTTGCTTGTGTCCCTTTCTATAATCTACAGACTTTCAGAAGATAAATCAATTTCAGTCAATTGTTGTTTTTTTGCAGTGATAAGGTGTCAAAATAAAAAGCTCTCAGTCAAGCATAACTAGCAAATTAATCCACCAAAAGTAGACTTTCAAACAAACATTCCAGGCACTGTTTGGGATACTCAATGGATTTCTCTATGCCGACAATTTTTGATATATTGTCATTTTCATCCCGAGAAATCTGTTCGTCCTTGGGAGGGGAGAATGTGCCCACTACAAAGGATGGGAGACATGGACTGAGGCTAAGATTGTGATAAGTCTTTTGTTTTATGATCTAGTGCCTCAAAAGACCTGTTTCCCCCCCAAAGTCCCTGTTGTTTCCAAGAATGATAACGTCAAAGCAGTACAAAGTCACAAATGAGTCCCAAAAGAAAGAGAAGGGTTGGGAACATATTGTAATATTTCAATATTTACACTCCCTCAAATCCATTCAAGCTGTGGGAAAAATGTGTTTTCCCCCAGATGGAAAGAAGAAAAGGGAAAAGAGAAAAAGGTGGGTGGAGAAAAAAGGTGGAGTGGCTCCGATTAGCCCACATGTTGGTAATTTATCACACATAAACCTCACACCTAATTTTCACACCTGTAGCTCAACGTGCTGGAAGTCTAGTAATTCACTCACTCACTCAAACACCCCCCCCGAGTCGGACCTGGTTGTGGGTTTTCCCTCGGTGTGGGAGGGGCACAAGGACATCACAGGAGAAGATCAGTGAAGCCAGTGGGCATACTTGGCATATTTGCACCCCATGCAGTAAGGCTCTGTGTCTCCCACCCCATCCTATTCTCTTCCCCATTTGTCATCACCTTGACTAAACTCGTCCCGACCCCCAGCTCACATCTGAACAACACAAGCGCTGCATGTGGACACTCGCCAGAAAGAAGAAAACAGACTGTAGCTGCTTATTCAGATGGGAGATACTCATCAGGTGTTTCAGTGTTACACAAAAACAGATTGTAGACTAAAGTGATATAAATTCTGATATTAATAAAATGTGTTGTATTACTTCCTGACAGAACAGTACTTCTTGTCAGGGCTGGAAAAAGAAAATATATTTTTTCTACTTAGGCTTAAAATTGGAATGAGGTATAAATCTGAAGATGTTATGGTGTTAGACTTGTTATACTTACAGTACATTTCAACATTTTGGAAAATACTCTTATGTTGGAACACTCTTTTGAAATATGAAGCTAATAGGGTATTAGCTAAGTTTAGCTTAGCAAAACATGGTCACACTGATGGCCGTGATCCATCTGACTGTAACAACCAGAAGCTCCAGATAGCCTACTGTATACCTTTAAGCATAATAACAATTCTGAAGTACATCCTGAACAGTCCTGAATCCCAATTCTGCTGATAATGGTAAATTTAGTATCCTGTAAATGCGTGTGTGCGTGTGTGTGCGTGCGTGCGTGTGTGTGTGTGTGTGTGTGTGTGTGTGTGTGTTTCTGTGGTGTACTGTAGAGAGGTGAGCAGATTTAAGGTTTTCTTTGAGGATAACAAAGTCTAATAAAGAAGGATTAATATTGTAAATAAGTGTCATATATTATTTTAAAATATTTGGCACGTTTGGTGTTTGAATTTTGTGTCAAATGTTTGTTTCTCTGTTACCTATCTTAAATGTTTATGTTGTAAATAGAGCCACTGTGATGCAAGACAAATTCTAAACCTTGTTTGACAATAAAGTTCTATCAATCAATCAATCAATCAATCAACCAATCAACATGAGACAAATAAAAATAGTTAGTTTGCCAGTGCAACAAACAATAAACTTCCCAATGATGGATCTGACGTATTTGTGATTTCATGATTTATTTCAGGGTAAAGTTTTTGTTGGACACAAGGGTCTGGCTATACTAACCGAGACATAACATCAGAGTGTGTTTTGAGAAAATCGGTTAAAAGCAGTGTGTGATGTTATGTGTAGAAATTTTGGAAGATGCATGTTTGATTGTTACTTAATCATTTCCTCTTCAAAATAGGCTTTTAAGTCTTCAACCAAAAGGGGGGCCTGGCTGGGAAAGTTTAGGAATCAGTGCATCATAGGTTTCCATTGAATATCGAGCAATGATAAAAGTTATATCAGTAAGAAATGAAAGAGTACGTTTTGGTATCAAAAGAGAAATAATTTGCTGAGAGTTTGAGAAGAGATCTAATCTAAAAAGTTAACAAAAATATTAATAATATTTGGGCATAATACTGAAGCTGGTGCTGGAGGATGGTTCAATATAATGCTGTAATATTCCTGAGGAATCCATCAGGTTTTACATGTAGAAACTACACAGAAGGTGTAACTTGAATGAATGCTCAGGAGTGAATAGATTTTTTTCATGATATTAAGTGGAAAATAGCAAAAAGTAAAAAAAAAAAAACATTAAACACATAAACAAGGTAGCCAGCTCAAGGAGAAGAGTGCTACCTTAAACGTTCTTCATCTTTGTAATCGGTGTAATAAAAAGCAAACTATTTGACCACCAGCTATGAAAAGTGAAAAGCTCTTGGCATTTAAGGTTGAGACTAAATAATAAAAACAGCCAATGCAGACCGACTACCCTTATCGATCCCCATTCATGACGATCTCGAGGAGGCAGGGCGGGAATGTCTGTTACAAAGTTCTACCTCATTAACCTTTTAACAAGATACAACCTTGCAGCCTTCGACGCCCGCCGAGGCAGACAGGGAGATGTGAGGTGATCGCCAGGGTCAAAAGTGGAGTGCACCACAGGGGACAGCAGGCAAAGACCTGGTCTCACTTTCACACATGGTGCCTGCTACACAAAACAAAACACAAAACCTAAACATCAAAGCCCTTTTTTTTCCTCCTCCTGAAAAAACTTGGTCGGATCCAGTATCTACTTTAGGTCTTCACGGGAAAAGAAGACAGCTTTGAGTGTTTTCTCACATAGCTGAGGTCTGTTTCCAATACAGACACAGACCACATTTATCACTGGGTGGTAGGATTGTTGACCATTAGAATAATACTCATATTTTTCTTCAGAAGCTACAAAGAGAAAATATGTTGATCACACAAAACATTAGAGAGAAGTTAATATGAGGTGTCTCTCAGCGCCTGTGGCATACCATTTATTTAGATGTGAATACTGTATCCAGATGAGAGCAGCCACGTTCTGCTCCAGCAGGTGTCTGAGTCACATCTGGCCTCATGTTCTCGCACCACCACAAAACTGCACCTGAATGGCTGGCACTGCCCGGGCTTCTTAACAGGAACCAGCTTGCACTGGCTCAGAAAAAGGCCAAACTCAGCCCTCAAGAGAACAGTTATTTTCTACAGTGCCCTTTAAGAGAAAAAAATGCTTTCATGAAGTATGAAAGAAGAGTGGACTCCACCTGGCAAAATAGAGAACATAGAGCAACAACAGTGGTGCAAACATCATTTCCTTTAAGTTAAAAAGTGCTTCTGGGTGGGGAAACACGACGTGTTGCCATGAACAATGTGAGCTTTGGTATGCAGGTTGAGCTAGAATCTAAAGGACGTGTAAGATGTTGCGATAAAAATCAAGTTTGAGATGAAGAACGCAGACTTGCATCCAAAACGTCTGGGTGGCATGAAATCCAAGTGTATCATTACATAGGAGCGTACCTGTCTTGTGCCTACATGCCACAGTGTTTACTGCAACAAATGAGCAGCAAATCGGGTTGTCATGTAGAGGCTGCAACAATTCAACCTCAGAAGTTGCCAGAAAAAGAACAGTCTTGATGCGGTATGATTTCCTTAAAGTATTCCTCTATATTAGAAGGTGTTTGAAATAAGTTACTCTAGCTACTTGTATGCAGTGTGCCCTAATGCTCTGTGATGATAAACAGCCCCACATTGTCACCATTGCCCATTACGGCACCAAAGCAGTACCATCTCCAAGGCCATTAGCTGGTAAACATGTAAACTACATGTGACCCCTGTCTACGGATACCTATTCGTTATGACTCCCGCTGGTGACAGCTGTTTACACAGCTAATGCCGCTACTCCTGGGACCTGGCCCCAGTCCAAATAAAATAATATTCAGTTAAGGAGAACTCCGCCAAGATGTAATACAAGTGTATAACTAGAGGGGCAAAAAAGCAGGAAGGAATCTGAGAAATGTTAATGGATTTCTTTTTTTCTTCTAAATCTTTATACTTTTCTGTCGAGCATCTGTCTCTACCGCAGCCTCGTTCCATTGTCTAAACCCTGAAACAAGATTAGTGAGAAACTCTGATGGAGAAAGAAAGTCAAAACCAAGGCACCACAATTGATGTTCTCCTTTGACAAAGCGCAACATAAATATGTGCTGTGTTAAAATTACAACAAAGCGTACAAGTTTTCCCTCAAAATTAGACTTCCACACCCTCTCTTTTTTACACTTTCTGTGTGTGTGTGTGTGTGTGTGTGTGTGTGTGTGTGTGTGTGTGTGTGTGTCTGTGTGTGGATCTGTGTCCTGAGACTTCATGGTGTGCATCCAGAGCAAAGTGTAGAAACACACACCGGTTTAGTCAACACAGAGAAAAAGACAAACAAAGACCACAACCACACAACCACTGGTTCAGACATGCACTGTATTACAATGAACAAGGCTGGGCCCATGCTGGTGGATGTTCAGCACAGTGGTGGAGACACATCTTGGCTGGGAGGAATACAAAGTAACGGAAGGCCACTAGTATAGGCTCCATCTTCCAAACCAAATCACTGTTGATGGGCGACCACCAATGAGCTTCAACGACTCAGGTGGTGCATTCATTGGCAGGTGTACATAAAGAATTATCCAATCAATGAAGTGTGATCTGGAGGGAGTGTAAAGTAAAGCCTAAAAATGTACCTCTAGAAACTTCACCAAGCCAAAGGTCTTCGGTATTTGACTTCTGCAACCCAAATGCAATCGCCAAAGGAGCAAGCTGTACATTGTAATTAGATCAACAAGATGTTGTCTCCGCCCACAAAAGCCTGATTGTGAGAAGCAGCGACAGGTTTGCAATTCAGTCTGGCTTAAGTAAGACTGTGTGGAAGTCCAACTTGATTTTGTTATTGAGTCTTCAGCCCTCAATATGTGTAATCATATATTATGTTATGACCTTTGAAATTGGGAACATTATTATGTAGAAGATGTCACTGATCGTGGTTAATCCATACTTATTCATCATGTCTTCAGTTCGGCTAAGCTCTACGGTGCTTTTTAACATCTTTCAGCTCATTGTTTTGGTTTTGTGGAGCACAAACCAACTCATTGGTCTCACCGCTTGCATTATTGCATTTTGTAGACACAGATTGCTTGATTTTTAGAAAGACATTCTTAGCCAAACTATCTGTAATATACTTGTGAAGTTGCAAGAAAAAAACTCAGAGGTGACCATAATGCAGAATGTAATGCTAGCAAGTGCCCACATATAGGAGTCATGGGGGGGGGACCAGATCGCAGCTAAAAGGAGGGCTCATAATTTGAACTACAATAATAACCTGGCAAGAGACACACCTCCAAATGTATGCTGATGTATTGATGGAAATAAGTTTGCCAATAAATTCCAATGCCAATGATGGGATGATTTTATGTCAGTGTTATGTTTTAGCTTGTTTAAAACTGCCCCCAAGTGGCCATGCATACAGTTGATGTAAGTTTGTAAGTTGAAGACTAGAAGACTAAGTTGAGGACAAAACACACAAACTTCCCACCTGGTGTTTGCTCTCTGTGGCTTGTAAAGGGACGTTATTACGGGAGTTAAAAGGGTAAAAACAGGGAAAGACAATTAGGACAAAAGTAGATAACAGCTTTGTGCTTCATGTTTAAAAATAGTTGACATGTGTGTTGTTCAGCCACACTTGGTGGGAAAAAGAGCTGTAAATGGTTCTTATTGCTTTACAATTAGGATACTAGCCAGTTAGGAAGAAATGTCTGGACAGAGGTAAACACAACGCTGATAAAGAGGGGCAACAATTACAAGATTTATGCTAGAAAAACTTGTGCAGAAAAAAAGTAATACACTCTTCTTCCTTAAGGCTGAATGTAAGTTACTGTTGCTTCCATACATGCACAACCCTACCACTTTACTCAAGTTACAGGCAGATACAGTATGTGTCTCATTCTATCACATCTCCACTGCTCTGTGCATCCTCACTTCCAAGTCACTTTTTTTCTCTGTACCTCTTCCATTCTGACCACATAAATCTTCAGGGTATGACCCTTTGAGACCTCTCTACAGCTGACATGCACGCTATGTTGCCCTCACTGTTTCCCCCCACCCCCCTCACCCTCTGTCCTCCTCTCTCCACAGAGGGAGTTAGAGAGACAATGAGGCCAACATTGAGGCCCAGTAATGACTCCCAGCCTTGTTCTTGATTAAAAACACACTGGGTGCTTCTGCACTCCGCAGGCAGCCATAAGGCCTTCCTCTTCTCACACCACAAGGCCTGAGAATTATGAGATATGAGAAAAGGCCAGCCTCAACAAAGCTCCATGCCCGAGAAAACAAAACAATCCAGTGTAAGGTTTACCTTCGGTAGCATTCAAAGATCTTGTCCCAACTAGTCCAAGCCAAGTGTGAGACTTCATTTAGTCTAAAGGTGCTGGGTTACTGACATTAACCACACTGTGAGCCAAAATCATATCAAAACCATAACAGAGGCTGGAGCAGTCCCCGGCTGATACATCAACACTAGGGCTGAAATATTCTTCACTACATCATGTTGGAAAGTAAAGGTGAGAAAAGCTATTTTTGAAATTACTGATGCATATACAGTTTATCTTTAAGGTTTGCTGACACTCCAAGGGGGGGGCAGCTAAAACCTTTACCTGTGCCTCTCCCACGACAAATCTTGAGCCGCCAAATTACAGGCGAGCTCTGCAAAGAGACCCTTTATTGGATCTGACCAGCTCACTTCCTCTCCATACCAAAGGCATTGCATGCTGGGCTTATTTTGATGTGGCATGTAAGCATAATTAGAGGTCCCATAAAAGCAGGGAGGGGGGGTGGGGGGAGGGGGGGGGAGTCTTTTTCCTTTGTCGGGTGTTACGGGGTGGGCACAAGGCGTAGTGATCAGATCCCCTTGCCTACATGTTGTACTGTAGGAGCTGCAGCCATTAGAACATTGATGCACACAGAAATCAGTGTCAAACTAGAGCCAGTGTGTTTGTGCTTTCTGCACAGGTTGAGGTTAGTGTATTTTCTCAAGGGGCCTCCTGAAGTTTCAGGTTTCCAGGCTTTACAGATCGATGCAAAGTAGATAATCTACGGCACGCACACAGAAGAGCACACTAACATGGAAAATGTTTGCATACAGTGTTTGGCCTTCTCTATAAACACTAAGACATTAAGAACCCTCCCAAGGACTCTTGTGTACATATACAGGGCTCTTCTACACATTAAGGGCACCTGGCATGGGGCATCAATTTTATAGACTGATGAATATGCTTTGTTACTATTGGTAACCACAGAGTTTTTTGAGGGTGCACTGCTTGTGTGATCACAAACAGCCCTTTATTTTTCACCCTGATTTTAAATTGAATTTTCCTGCCAGCCCCTAAGTAAAATTCCCAAGTGAAGTCTGGGTGAGCTGGTGTGTGAACACAGCAGTTGCCATTTAGGAAAGATCACTTCAAGTGAGAGGGTGAGCTGGAGCTGATGACGTTTATATAATGGAACCAGTTACCGACTGGTGCGATCGTCGTGCACCTAATAAAACAGCTCTGTACTCTTTTCTGTTTGACAGTTTGTTCGTTGATACTATGAATGTCTATGATGTCCCATTACATGTAACATTGATATAAAGGCAAAGACTGCTACCACCCAACCCCTAACACACATACACACACACACACACACACACACACACACACACACACACACACACACACACACACACACACACACACACACACACACACACACACACACACACACACTCCAGTCCAACAGGGAAAGTTTCCGTTTGTAAGATTCATATGTGAACAACAACGACTGAGGAAGATTTCAGGGGCAGCTTTTCCTGATATTTTCTTGAAAGCCAACTTTTTTGTTGAGTTGAAGAAGAGAAACTCAATACCAATCCCACGTCGATACAGGGAATACTAAGCTACTTCTCGCAGCTGGTTAGCTTAGCATGAAGAATGGACCCGGGAAAAACAGCTAGCAAGGCTTTCTCTGAAGAGAAACAAAATTGGCTTAATACACATCTAAGTTTGTGAATCAACACGTCTTTCGATCTACAAAGAAAATGTTACGTGTTTTTTTGTGTGGAAAAATGTTTTGAACTATTTCTTGACATTTCCAGACTCGACTGGTTGTGTACCAACTGCACCTCGCCAAGACTTAGTGAAACCTTGTCATGGTCACTGTACAACTGAGCATTAAACTAAAAAGGTACAACATTAAATTAGCTGGTTTTAGTGCTAATAGGGGGATTTTGTAAGCTTCAGAGAGCTAGCATAGCCGCCCCCAACTTCTTTCTGTGCTAAGCTAAACTGGTTAGCATCCGGCACCATGCTCATAAGTGTATTTTCCTTAAAAGTTGATTTACTTTATATAACAAACAGCAAAGGGGAAATTGTCAATTTTAACTATTGTAATGGCTAAATTCATTGGGGAAAAAACACAATGAATGCCTGTTGTATCTACGTCATTACCTCTAAACAGCTCTTCATTGAGGTGTGTATTAGTAATGTGAGAGCTAAGTAGTCTGGAAGTGCATTTCAGTGTAAGCCTGAGGGGCTCCATCTCCGGCTCTGGGCAGCTCTCCTACCTGTGAAGCCCTTGTATGAGTCATTTTTTCAAAAAATACTCCTTTTGTGTTGTTGTTTTATGTGTAGCATTTACAAATGATTCCCACATTAGACTTTTACAGCCCAATAAACTTGAGAGAATCGGACCAAATTGGCTGGTCACATTTAGTAGCTTTATAAGGAAACGTATTAAGGTGTAATTGCTTTGGGGGGAGTGTGCAATTGAAGGAACGGGCTGTGGTGAGAGGTACAAAAATCGCCCTCGCACTCTGGAGGGACACTGCGGTTTTTGTCTACCGCTCAGGAGTTTGCAATCACAGTGAGGAAATATGGATTGTATTAGGAGATTTTATACAATAAGTTTTATTTCACATTTCCGGAAAAAAATGAAGGTTTACAGTGTGTTCAGAAATGTACCTGAAATAAAACCATCTGTTGGCATTTAACTTTACCAGCGAATGTGAACCTTTGATGACAATCGTTGAGGATAGGAGAGGATCCCCTGGTGTATTCAAGGGTGAAAAAATGAAACAAAGGGACCAAATATACTTAAAATGAAAGTTAGTTGTGACATAAAAAAGCAGGAGCATCGCAAAAACACGATTTCTCATCCATGTGAAAAAGACATGGAGCGAAAACCAAAGAGTTGATGGATGAATATGGATATCTCATCTCTCTGACTCTGCTCCTTCAATTCACAGCCTACCACATAAAGGATAATCTAGACTATTAGACTGATTAGGATTGATTGCATTTTCAGATACAGGAAAAGACGGGAAGTTCGTTTTTTTTTTTCCAAGGGGAAAAGCGAGAAAGAGTGAATCGGATCATCCCTACTTTGTCACATGGTCCCAAAAAGAATCTCTCTCTGTGCCTCTCTCTCTCTCTTTGTAGAAAGTTCATGCCACTGCATGTTTTTTCCTCTACTGAGCTTTTTCGGCAGTGTAGCATGGCATGAGCGCACTGAGGAGCCTTTCACTGGCTTCATCTGATACCGCTGTGACTCGGAGAAGGAGCTGCGCTACAGGCCAGGATCGACATGCATGGGTTAGTAGGTCAAACAAGGAGCTAGTCTTTCGACAGAGTTCGGAGGCTGGGTCAGACTAATGTGATTTATCAATACAGCACATAAGTGAATCATTGTCCTTAATGGCCATGATAATCCCCGAGACAGACCGTGGACATGATTGGTGGAAGACTTGGGGGTGGGTGAGGCTGGAGGGGGGGGGGAGCATGTGTCATTCTGCACTTGATGTCTTGATTAGAGCATCAGCAACATGCACCTGTTATGTATCTGTAAATCTCCCTCCTCCTTCTCTCTTTCTCACACACACACACACACTCTGTCTCACACACACACACATTTTCACTCATCGAGGCTTGGCTGATCGGGCCTGGGAGAGAAAAGACAGAGCTCTGTTCCTTGACGCCGGAGCTCCGGCTCAGGTCAAGACTCGGCTCGCTGTAATCCCTCTCAGGTGATGCTGTTCACATTCAGCCGTTTCCAGCTGATCTGCTTAAATGCGCCTTCCTCATCCCCTAAAAAGCCCCCACCTCTCCTCAGCCAGCACCGACTCAGAGGACGACGAGAATGAGGGGGGGGGGGGGGTTGCTGTTGTTTTTCAAAACTGTCAAATGTCAGGCTTTTCTACATTTCCTTCAAGTGACCAAACTGCTGTTTCATGTTTGTAAATAAAACAAAGTCAGGAAGCAAGGCTCACATCACCTGGATTAGAGTGGCATCATGTGAGAAGGCCTTGTTAACAGACGTGCCATCTGCAGGGCTTTTTCACTTTTTCCAAAGGCAAGAGTGTAAAAAAAAAAGCAGCCTCTTGGAGCGTTCCCTCTCCTCACTAGGCACTTAATCAACGTATTATATTGCACTGAAGTACTTGGTTCCAACATTAACACTTACACCCACAAACCTGGGATTTTGTGTGAGCTTTCAGCACACAGAGGGCCTGATTATCTCTGGCTTAGAAAAGAGAGGCAACTGTTTGAATGCTCATCTGCACACAAGATGCTCTGATTCTTAAAATTTATACCATCAAAAACTACTTTTGACTTTAAAATATTTGCCAAAATCACATTATTTTCTGTTTAATTCTCAACAAACTAAACCAGAAAGTTACTCAGGAAAGTCAGTGTTTGAGGGTCAAGTTTGTTTGCTGAAAGAAGGGGATAGTCTGAAACACATTATGACTTTTTGTGTATTTTTGCATCAAAAACAGTCCACACACCCCTGCTGCTGACTGTCATCAACTGCACAACAGCTATGCATCTCTGACCTCACTCCCTCCAACTTCATATGCTGCATTGGTTTCATCCAATCACGCTTTGTCCTTCAAAACATCTGGGAACACTGTTAAAGTAACAGATTACACAGTTGAATATGATCTGAACCATCCTGCAGCCTGCTGGGAATTTAAATTTGGGATTTCTGAATATTCATGGAGGGTTAACAGTATCAGATGGCAACTTTTCACCACTTTTGCCTGTTGTTACCCATTCATTACCTGTTTAAACTTCTTAGGGGCCCACTGTGTGCCTCTGTTCCTCCAGGCTGCATTTGGTAGTCCAGCCTGATTTTATGTAGTCAGCAGGTGGCATCATTAGCCAGAGAATAAAAATGAAAAGTTATACCCTTGTGTCGAGCAATGATATCATAGAAAGGCTCATTGGCATCTTGGACAGGATAGGGGGTAAGGAGGTGTAAATTTAATATGTTTTGTCATCTGTTTTACATGAAAATAATGTATATGTACAGCTACCGCAGCCAAATGGAAGGTTGGGTCTTGCCATGCAGTGAGGGAGCAAGACAAGATCAGCCCAGAAACCACACTAAGATCCCAATCTTGCCTCCACTCTTACATTTTAGGAGACTTGAGTCATGAGCAATGGCTGTTTTTCTCCTTGACATCCCCTAATTATAATGGCATCTCAATCCCTTACACCTCACTCGGTTATGTGGCTACACACGCGCAGTATTTTAATGGCAGAACTTTTTTTCTAACATGCATGTAAAAATGAAAAACGCATTTGTTGAATTATGTGTTTTGTTACGCATAAAGCAGTTACGACTGGGGGAGCAGAGAGTGGCCAAATTGAGGTTTGAACATGTCTGGGTCTCAACACTCCTGAACAGTTTGGATTGCTCCCCATGCATGCCAGACCGGCTGTGTATAAAGCTGTCACAGGAACCTTGAGGGCTAGAAAAATATTCAAGCATTTCTGGGCCTATTGGACGATGATCTCTTACACATGCTTCTTTCAATATAACCGTGATAAATAAAGGAAGGAAGCAAATACCGAAAACTTGGCTGGCTGCCAGTGCTTGCAAGAATGGCACTTTTGGCCCAAAGGGCTATTGCCCCCCACCCCAGGTAGACGCACACACACATAAACACACAAACACTTTTTCACTCAGAGCACAACTGTAAGTTAAAAACCTGTACATATTTACATGGGATTAGTTTGACAAGTGTAACATCCGGCGGTTACACTGGCTGTAACAATGTGTAGCTTATAGTACTCAGCCTAAAGCTGTTCTTAAGGTCAAATGTGTCAGTTAACCCCTTGATCTCATCTACTCCCCCCCCCCCCCCTTTTACTCCTCTCTCTCCAACTCTCCACCTCTCCTTGACACAAGCACAACACATAAAGACACACCTTGGGACAAATGCTAACACTGGGTCTTACTGCTTGACCGTCCAAAATACCCTCCGGATTGAAGCAGTTCCAACAAGAAAAAAGATTGATCATACCAAGAAAATTGCATTCCATCCCCTACTATCTAAGATCACACAGTCCTCAAAGAAAGAAACACACAGAGGAGCTAAGAAACGTGTGTGTGCCAGTACCCTGCAGTGATTGCCTGATTATTTGCAGATGGGCAGTGGAGGGCTTGCAGAGTGTGGAGGTTCCCCCTGGCACGCAGCGCATATGATTAAATCTGTGATTGCCGTACAATTTACAAGACCCCCTCCACTCTGACTTTAAATTACTTTTTATACTGTACTGCCACACTAGGCCGACGTTTCTAGAGCTGCCTATAAGACCGTTTAAGGGTCCCTGTGCTGTGCGCGACCTGGCTGGACCAAGTCTCCTATATGGTCACCCTCAGGATCGCTGAGATGTGTTATGTCACAGGTCTGAGGAGGACTCGACGGGGGCTACTCTCCTAATCCCACTGTCTCCTCATTCATTCAGAGTATAGAGTAGTATTTACAAAGGGGCTGATCCTCTCCTCAACCCCTGCACCTCCCCTGAGCGATTGTTATGCGGGTTTCCTACCAACTGTTCAAAGTGGTTATGCGATCAATTAAAACCAGCTTAGGGGGCTGGAGTGGAGATGTGCAATTCATAAGTCAGAGGAAGGGGATTCCGTATCTATTCATTAAATAACTCCCACAATACGACCCCCTACCCTCATATAAGCCGCGAGCTCTCTATAGACGGATACGCGCCAGCAGCTTTTTAGCAGTTTCACATGTAAATAATATAGGGGAGCCCTTTGTTGGGGCCACAGCATCGTGTGGAAGTAGCGTTAACAGCCCGTCTGACAGCGTGCTTTAAACACTATTAGCCAATTCACTGACGCAACATGTTTTATTGTTAATTTTGTAAAGCCACACGCGTGGCCACATTTTGCGCACATTTTACGCATAAGCTACGGGCTTTCGAATCGTTACATAAAACTGAAAAAAAAAGTTATTACAAGATGTTCATTGGATACTTTAGAAGCTAAACGACTGATTCGTGGTTTGAATTCAAATATTCTTTCAGTAGGAATTTCTTAATTTATTCTGAATGAAAATATGTGTTGCACGAGAATTCTCAAATTTGAGCACGTAATAATCAAACTAAGATATTATTCAGACTTCCGCCTGCATTGTGCGCGTTGTAATCTATGGGACCATACAGGTAATGTATGCACAGTAATGACAAAGGTTAGAAAACGGACTTAGAATGTGCGAGAAAGCTTGTTTGGGGCTGTTGCCGTTGCCTCCCGTGACCCATACAAACTCCGTGAACATTGAAGCTTTTCTAAGACCTGTAGACTGAAACATCGTGTTACCTCTTTTGTTTCTCCTCCAGCGGTGCGAAGGCGCCTGACAGTTGCTGTACTCCATACAGTTCAATACGATCAGGGCAAAGGAGAAGAGTCGAAACTGCATCTGGACGGCGATCTGTTGTTCGGACTCCAGTAAAAAGGTGCCAGCGGGGCTCAGGATGAATGATCTGACTTTGTTATGTCCTCCTCCAGTTTCTTTAGTCGCTCTTCAAACGTGTCAAACACCCGACGAGATGCGACATGTTATCACGTCGCCGATTGGAATCATTTTATGAAGCGCGCGGATCCTCCAGTCACTAAAAGTGTCCGTTTTGGTGCGCTGCGGGAAGAATGACAAAGGAGATTACTGTGATAACTGTAATGAAATCAACACCTTACTTAACAATGATGCTTGGGAGTGATAAGAGGGGATCAAAACTAAATATGCCCAGCTCTTCTGTGTGTGTAAATGTGGTAGAACAATCAGGATGCAAAGGCTATGCGTACTGCTTAAACGCCCCTTCCAAAAACAAGCGCAACCGTGCGTAATAGTCGCCCAAACGCTCCGTGAAATAACGTGTCGGTGTATACCTTGCCTCAGATGAAGTGTAATTCCGCTCCGGTCAACTTTTTAGGTTCCGTCTGAGTGCAAGTGCGGCTCGGGAACATGCAGCATCCCTCTTTGGTTGAGGAGCTGTTGTCTCCAGAAGAGAGCAGAGGTTCTCGGAGTAGGAAAAAAAAGGATGTCGCGGTGAGTGGAGAGTTTTGGGGTTCCTTTCCTCCTCTTAGTAGAAGTTTAGATTCCGTTTACCTGCGCTTCCTCTCTCAAGCTCGTGCTGTCCGTGTCTTGTATAGCCGCAGAATCTCACATGTGTTGCTTGATATACAGCGGAAAACAAGAGCCGGTGAGTGAGTGAGTGCGTGTGAGCGTTTTGCGCGCTGCCGAGGTTGACTGACTCTGGACTGGTCCTGATGCTTGCTGCCTTTTTCCTCATATAGCACTGAGACGATGTCACGTGTGGAGGTTTCTAGTTTTGTGTTTTCTTCTTATTTAAGATGTTGAAGATGACATTCAGCGTAGTCTCCCCCCACCTCCCCACAACCCCCGCGCACTCACCCACACTGGCCGGTAGTGGCTGCCTCTGGGTCCTAGTGAGCGTAAAAAGCTGGAAACAGGGAAGGACTTTCTTTTTTTTTTGCAGAGGATATGGGACTGTAGCTTGTGTGCAACATTGATCCTACTGTTACAACTTTCAGATTATTCGTTTTATTCATCGAGTATCGCCGATACATTTCCATTGTATCATCACGTATTTGACTAATTTCCCCATAATATATTTCTTCATGAGTTTGAAACTAAAGTTTGATGAGCCCCCCTCAATTGAGTCAAATTGAAATGGTAATTGCAACATAGTCAATCTTACTTTCTTGGTTAGGCTTTCTTGCACTAATGATAACTATTTAATAATTAGAGGTTCACACAAAAAAGGAAATTATCTGCAGGATGTGCGGTGGTGTGTGTTGGGCCTGCAAGTCAACCATCTCATCACGCCTCTTATATTGCGCACCCCTTCCCCTCTACTCTGAAATGAATGATAATCGTTGTTGAGGCTGTAATTGTTGAGCATGTAGGTTATAAATCAGTCAATAAGTTCAGGGTTTTGAAGACTCGGGCCTTTCATGCTGACCCGGGCGACCTCATCAACAGAAACACATGAGATGTTCAATGGAGGCAGAGATTTTCCTTCAGTCTGAACCAACTTCCCCTTTCGGCTGCTGGCACTCATCCACGCTTACTGCACGTCAATTACAATTACAGAGCCGAGACGAAGTGTGGCAGCAGCGTTAGTATAAAAAAGAGAATATGTGGATGAATATAGAGGGCTGAAACAACACTCCACACACACTTTAAGGGCTATTTTATCCCAGTCAGCCGCTGCTCCACGTCCTGATTGAAGCACAACTTGTGAATGCTCTACCCCCTTCTGCCACTAGGTGTGGCACTTAATCTTTTATTTATTTGAGGAAATGATTTTCATGCGAAGACTGTTATTCTGCACCCGTAAAACTAATGTGAAGTCACAACACAAACCTTCCATAGCATTGTTTAAGCACGAACATAGTGATAGAATGTCTTAAATAATTAATTAATCAATCAACTTCCTCTTCTCATATTAAAAAAGACACATTTTTCATTTACATAATGGTGTTATCATTTGAAGCCCAGAGAAACCAGTAAATGAACAGGAGACATCGTTCCCTCACTCACACACAGAAGGACAAGTTTCCATTTTGTCACTGGAAGTGATAGAAAAAAATATCTGTGGGGGGAAAACCTCTACAAAAAAAAAGGAGGAATCATGGTTGTTTCCTTGCCAAAACCTATAGTGACCTTTGTCCTGACTTTGTTTATTTATTTATCCAGAGAGCAATGACAGACATTGTGGTCAGGAGGGCTGTTAGCCGCAGGCTGTGCCGCTGGTTTGGAATCCTCTCTAAAACAACATGAGAAAGTGCACGGTTAAGGTGAATGTGATAATTTAGGACTCCGGCACTTTTATTTTCATGATGTGTCATGGAGAAGAGAGCCGGTAAACCAATCACTTTATTCTCGCCATCCCTCCTCTCTCTCTCTCTCTCCTCTTCCCCTCCCTCCTTCCCTTTGCATTGCACATAAGTGAGGTGACGTCAGCATTTGGATTCTTGGCTAGGAGCCCTCAGTGCCATAACAGCAATGAAGGAATCTGCTATACCCTCTGTGGATCACAGATCCAGACTGGACACTCTTCAGCGTGGGCTGATGTCATGCTTTTGCTTAGGTAAAAAGTCAGAAAAATGTTCCAGGCCACAGTGGACAGCTAAGTCAGGATCTTCTAAATGTCAGAGAGTCAGGCCAGCTGAGAAAGTTAAAGTTAGAAACGTCCCCTGTTTGTAGCAGGAATGAGACAAATATCAATGTCCTGAAATACTCTGAAATGACATTTGGAAACAGAGCAGAATTACAGTCCACATGTACAACTACACTTTGACCATCTCCACACAGTTGGAAACTTAAGGTCAGTTGAGTAGCTGCTCTGGAGCTTGACCCTAAATATGAACTTAAATAAATGGAGATGTACATCTACAGGTCAAAGACACCCTGAAATCTCCATGTGCTGATGAACATTGTGACATGATCACAAAGTGAACAGACCTACAGGTGAGATCGCTTTTCAACTGCTTGATGACTCGTATAATCAGTTCCTATTAATGTGCAAATCAAATTGACTTCAAGGGATTTTGAAGTTTTCAAAGTTAAAACATGTAATTAAGAGCTTTTAGGTTCTCTAAAAGATATGATTGTAAAATAAAGGGTACATTTATGTTTCTCCTTAAAGGCTCTTAAAAACTATTTTCCCAGTAAGCTCCTCCTAAAAGCCAGATGGACACAAGCAGGTCTGCCAAATTTGATCTTTTTTTTTTTCTAAATGTGTAATTGCATTGGATGTTTTTGTTTCCGAACTTGAACGTTTGATTGTTTCTTACTTTCATGTTGGATTAAAAAAAAAAAAGTCAACACCTAGGTTTGATTTCATCATTTTTTTTTAAACAAACACATGGGGTTTTCTTCCTGAAAAACACATTTGGTGAGGTCAACCATTCAGACACGTTGCTGTAACCAGCTTGAAGGGCTGCGGTTGGCAGCGGGGACTGACTTATTGTAGGCTCAAACGAAACAAATGGAAACAAAAACAGAGCAGTGCTGAAAGATGGGACCTTCATGCTCTCCATCTGTGGGTCCTGAGTAGGTGCATAAATTACACCTGCATGGGGAACTGTAATGACGGACATACGGCAGCAGTACAGGGCAGCTTCTTTCCCCTCCTAAAATACGTTTATAGCTTCATATATTTCCATGGTCACGATGCAATGAATGATTTTGTAGTTGGTTGGTTCAGTTCAGTTGACAACATAAAGAGAGAAGGTCCATATTGTATATGGACTGTATATTCTTTAAGATAAAAGTGTTTAAGAGTCTGTTAGTCAGTGAGACCCTCTTTGCACTTTCCAGACTTCTGAATTGGCCGAATAAAAAAAAGTGTATTTTAATGTAAAAACATGGGTAGCAAAATGCCATAAGAAATATTACTTGTGAAGGAATGAAGGTCTGAAAGTAAGCAGGTGGGCAGGAGAGAGGCAGACGACTGAGTTATGAAAAGCAGAGAGAAGCGGGGGTAGGGTGGAACATTTAAAAGATTGTGTCCGTCTGGCTAATGGTTCTTTATGGCTCCCTCATGTCCTCGGATGGGAAGGATGACTGGCAGAGTGTGTGACCACTGGTAACTGTACATCACCTTTGTTCGCCCCCTCCGGCTGACGTCCCACTCAGCGAGACGTCTGCCACGGTGAAGCGAACCACTAAAACACCATAAAACCGACAGACTAAACAGCCATTCATCATTACAGCGCACACATGAGCCGCATCACACGCAGGAGTCTTAACTGTCCCACTCGGTGACTCAATGTGCACATTAAAACTTCATCAAGTATTACTGATAGAAAAAAAAGGCTGACCACTGAAACCTCAACCACTGTTTGTAATGTCCAGAAATAAGGCAATCATGGGTGAGAATGGTTTTGTTGGTCACTTTTATTGAACTGGTGATGACTTGAACCAAGTGCAAAAGCAGCACTGTGCTCCGAGTCAAGTGTGGAAAAAAACAAGTCATACAATGAGTAAGACGGGTCCATCTTCGTTGTGTCACTAAAATCCAGCTTCCTGACCTGCCCAGTTTGGTGTCTGGAAGAAAAGCATGAAGGAAATGTTGGATTAAGACCATGCAAGATCACGTCAACTGATGAAAAGTACATTTTGTTGTTGAGGTACATGTGCGAGCAGTTAAGTGCTGTTGTTTTCCTCGTAGCAGTGTGTAATGCGTGTGTTCTGTTGGTAAGCTCTGGGTGGCTGTGAGAGTTGACAGGGACTCCAAGCAGTCAGCCCAGATGGCAGGCAGTAAATGTTCTCGATATGCAAGTGATTTGTAGCCTTGAGGACAGCAGGATGTAATGGTGCTCTGTGAGTTGTTTGCAGCCTCTGTTGTCTAATTACAAAAACTCCTTAATGGGGGGGGGGTTGCTTTTTTTTTTTTTACAGGGCAGGGTTATGGCTGCACTCCTGCTGCAGATATTCAAACAATCAGGAGGAGGGTAATTGAGCACATCAAAAGATAGCCTCTTAAGAGCTGCACAGTTAAAAAAGTGAACATTAACATGTCTGTTGTAACTTTGTGGCCTTGGTGCTGTCAGGTGTCCGCTGAGGGATCCGAGCCATCAATCTACTATGACACACATGCGTGTCTCTGCGGAGTGTGTGCGGCTCACGGCTCACGGCTCACAGCTCACAGCTCCAGTTCAGAGGATGTGCGTGATTATGAAGGCTTGAAGGGTCTACATACCACTAAAATGCACAAGGTCAACATCAAAAACACACTTAAATGGGATGACTGGACCCTGAGCCAGACATCTGCAACAGGTCCTAAGTGCAGGGAACTCCAGGCTTTGAGTAATGTTCACCCAAAGCCAGTGTGAGGGTCCACTTTATTTACGCTGCTGAGCTGAGTCACAGAGCTCAGGCATCGTTTTATGGTTGTTTGGAATCTACCTTGTCATTAGGCCTTTGAAGAGCAATGGAGGGATGAAAGCGTTAGCTCTGTTAAACTTGCTCTTACTGGCTTATTTCGTGTAAAGAGAGCTTTTGTTGATGGCTGTTCATCAACATTCTTTCCCCTTGTTGTTCATGGCTGATCATTTGAGAAGCTTTGAACTGCCCTGTGTTTGTGTTGACCTTCTAGCAATCCGATGGTGTAAGGGAGGGTTCCACCAGTGCACAGTGTGGGTGCTGGTTTGTGTGCGTTCTGTATGTACAGTATGTGCATTTCTCACCTCAGCCTTGTTGCTGTGGGCCTGCTTTTTCTCAATATTCATGGCCAACATTTGGCTGCGGAACGAAAGGCTCTTGGTCTTCTCAATCACCTGCTGGTAAGGTGATACGGCGTTGTTTCCCATGACCACATGGCCCTTGAAATATGAAGGGGAAAAAAAAAGTTGAAAACATCAACAATAAAACCAATAAGCCCCTCAAATTTGGTCTTACAGACACGTCACCCTGCAGAAACACCACCCTACCAACACCAATCAAAGGCTGCTCGGGTCCCGTTCACATGTACTGTAAGAATATCTCCATAATTCTATGTCATTCTCCAGGACTGGGCTGTGATTTGCTGATTACAGAGAGCTGTTGTGATGTGTATGCTAAAGCATGCAGGTTCAACATGGTGCCTCAGGAAGGGGAACATAACAAGGGTGAAATATTATGGTAACGTCCTTAGAGCAGTGGTTCCCAAAGTGGGGGTTAGGACCCTTCGGAGGGGGGGGGGTGCAAGCCTCTAAGAGGGGGGTCGCAGGACACCTTAAAAAACTAATAAAAACAAAGACAACTGATACAAATTTAAAATAATTTAATGCTGTATATTGTACCAATATGGTATAAAAGATACATAAAGTAGTTCAATTTAAAATAAAACCACATGGTCAAGTGACATGAGGTGTGGCTGTCTATTACAATATATTCCTTAATATGCTAGTCTCTGTCACCCTTACTTTGGGTTTCACAAACTGAAAATTTGTGAACTACTGCCTTATAACGTCCTCTTCAATAATAATAAAAAAGGACATAAATAAAACAGGAGGAGCAACAAAAAGAACGACATGACTAACAGCACTGTTCACAATTCAAAACAAATGGCTGGATAAACAGATTTAAATGAATTTGTCAAGTTATGAGCTAACTTCTGAAGGGTAAAGAAAACAAAAAAGGCCTCACCAGTTTGGAGTCTATCTTTGCATCCAGCCGGGCGTTGCGAATGAGGTTGACGATCCATCTCTCTGCTTCCTCAGGGGACATGTTGAGTTTGTCTGCTAGCATGCTGTCAGAGAAACAGAGACAGAGGGGGCTCTAACATGAGTATGAAGGAGACTGAACCATTCTTACGACATGGGACTTGTATTACACTGCTCTAGGGCCTCAAAAGTATTGAGGGCAATGTAAACATGCTAACACACTACATTAAGATGGTTAATGATGAAAACAGTAAACCGAAGCATCACTGTAAGCACTTAAGCAAGATGAGATAAGCATTGACCTTAAAGTGAAGCTGAAGAGAAGAAGAGGTTGAGCTAATTCAGCTGCTAGTAAAGTCTTGACAATATTATGAAAAAC
Organism: Labrus bergylta; assembly: GCF_963930695.1. Classification (NCBI taxonomy): domain Eukaryota; kingdom Metazoa; phylum Chordata; class Actinopteri; order Labriformes; family Labridae; genus Labrus; species Labrus bergylta. Next base: position 2,718,074 of record NC_089202.1, on the reverse strand, counting down.
TGAATTTATAAAACAATATGTCATACTTGAAATAAAAAAATGACACATGTTGAAGAAGTATTACTTAAGTAAAATAAGAGGCTATCTGCACAGGGTGTTTTAAATCACAGTCTCTGCAGGTGGTTGGCTCAAGGTAAGATGACTTCTAGAACTGGGCCGTGTTGCTGTAATGCTGTATCATTACATATACATGGTGCCAAATAGCGCTTATTTAACACTTAATTACATTGTGATGGAGTTTGCTAATCAAATGCCAAACGACATGCCACTTATGGCATCCAGCAGTGTAAATCTATGGCCAACATGTTCTGTTAACTAGGGCAGTTTCAGTAGATGGCTGTTCATCATGAGCCTGGATTTGCCCAAGATGTCTGCCTCTTGAAAGCTTTCTCTTGCCACTGTAACTTTTGCTAAATGTTGCTAAGTGCTACGCTCATGATGGATTAACGCTGGGTCTTTAGAAAAAGCAAGTAATAGATCTTAGTTGCTATTTTACAAAGTGTCTTGAGGTAACACTTTTCATGAATTGGGGATTTACAAATAAAGATTGATTGATTGAATTAAACCGTGAAAAACAAGAAGCTTCTCCACGAATGTAAGTTTGATTTACAGACTTAAATGAATAAGTCAAATTCCCCATGTTGTGAGCCTCTGTGGTTGCTTGTGCGTTTTTGAGGTACCTCCGTTCAGGACTCTCTCTCTCTCTCTGTTAGAGGGCTTCATGACAGTGGTCCAAACACTGACCGTCCCTCTAAATGAAAGCCAGGTTGCTCTTTGATACAGCTAGACGTGGATGTGTCACAGTAGAGGGAGGGGACGTACGAGGGTGGCTGGTATTCTTTGATCCAAAGCTTTCCCCAGTGCAGCTGGCTTCCCTTGTGACTTTCAACATAACTAGACACCCCCCCCCCCCCCCCCCCCCCCCCCCGATACCCCCTTCCCCCTACATTTCCTGCCCCCTTCCTTCTGTCTGACCCCATCTCCCTCCACGCCTACCACATTTCATATAAGGGCCCCAATAAATATCCTCAACCCCTCTGTGCACTGCCCACAATTACTACAGCAACCCTACCTCTCATGTCAAAAGCATGAACCCCCCACCCCCTAAAAACCTTACAAAAACACATCCGTAATGAAATACTGTACGTGCACATTAGTCATTGTATGTTTGTAGAAAATAACAGCCTATATAAAAACAATTTACTCTACTAATTATTACTTCCTGGTCCATTCATCATATTTTGTGAGACTCGTTCAGTGAGGAAGCTAGAATTTGGGCAGCCCACACCACTTCTCACACCACACTTTTTAAGAGTTGGACTTCTTGAAAAAGATTATTTTGTTGGAAAGCAATCTAATTTAGGATTAGTGATAATGGCTGTCTTACCTCAAGATGAAAAAAAAAGAAAGAAAAGACTACCGCTTTCTAACCCATGATTGCCGGTCAAATGGTGGCAAAACCACATAAAGGAGGGAAGTGGAATGATGTCAGTGTGTCTGGATTGGGCATTAAAAGCATAAACAACAAACATTACCTCAGCATAATAAGCAAAACAGAGTTTGGTCTCCAAGTGACAGTGCATATCTCTCAACACTTTCACCACAGTGAAGTGATGAAGGACGCGAATAATGAGACAGAAAAGCTTGAGTTGGGAGATGATGTGTATCTCTGCAGCTCACAGGAGGGAGAGAGGATACAATGAGTCAGATGGACCCGTCACTTACACACTAACAAACTACTACTACTGCTCTGCTTGACAGCAGATTACATTCCAGGTCATCAGAATCTGAAGAAAATTATGCCTGACAATGAAATTGCTCCTATGGATCATTATTGGGAGCCTAACAAGTTTGGAAACGTGTCAGCCGTGTAATGACGCAAGTTAAAGTTGAGATGGATAACACATGTCGGTGATCACACATTGACGCTATTAACATCAAGGATTCTAGTCAGCAGGGCTAAATCGTGCTAATGTAGAGCAAATGTTCAACTCTATATCATTCTATTCAATGATATGCAACAAAAACAGACAACACCCACGAAGAAAACCCTCCATTACACTCATTTAAAAACACACTCGTGTATTTGCCTAAGAATCAAGTCATCTAAAGCTAATTAGAATCAAATTTGTTATTGGGTCCCATTTTAGCCATGTGATTAAGTGATTGCTGCGCAGGGGTGCTGGGTATTTTGTTTGGCAACTCAGTAAAGTGGGGGCACATGTCAGTCAAGTCCAGGTCAGATATGATGATCAAAACAAACATGATCTGGTTTCCTCGCCGGGGAGCTGAGCTAACCCCGAACCCCTCTAAACGTGATCTGTGCAGGAAAACACAGGAACACAGAGTGCCCCAAAAGGCCCAGGGCCTTGACCTGTACACGCCAAATCCTCTAATCTAATTTATAAAAGAAAATCTGGCAATGTTTTTCTCCCAGGAAGGACATTTGTATATCAGAGGAGGGTTTAACTTTACTTTATTTCGTTGTCTCTCTGTGAGGTGTACAGCAACTAACACTACTTAAACCTTGAAGTGGAAAAAAAAGGGAGGAAAAAGAAAGACAAGAAGGGAGATGTGAGGGGGGGGAGCAGGGAATGGGTCTGACTTAAACAACCTACACTATTGACATCCTTTGGCCCTAAAGCCAAGTAGACAGCCTCTATGACTGGTTTTGTTTTACACAACCATGATCCTGTTCCTTTGGGGAGAGGGGATCACTTTCATTTCGACCCTTTCCTCACTCTGGCTCCAGAGCTTTCGACTTCAGGCTAGGGGACTCCTTTGGGTCACAATACCAACCTCACACATGAAGAGGGAGGTCATGCACTGAGGTTTAAGTCTGTTAGAGGAGAATTTAGGGGGCTTCCTTCTCAAAAGTAAACCCCTTCTTAACATGACTGCTCTGAAATGAATGCATTGTTAAACACTAACATATGATAGCATTTGGGACTGCAAGCCATTTGGAGCAACCTCGCTTTCGGCTCGGGGTAAAATTGATTTTCGGGGAAACCGAAATGATCGTGTGGTATTTTTAATGACTCAATTGTGAGGTGGAAAGATCTTCAGTGTTACATCCAAATACACAATACACTCTTTCCAACTACCAGGGAGCTGTTGTGTACAAATACTACCTTGTGTTGAGGGGAAAAACTGCCCAAATCATCATGTGTCTGAAGCATTTACTCTTACTCTCTACAAGTGTGCATTTGAGGTCAAAGCAGAACCCCTCCACTGAGACATGCATGGAAGGACAAAGGAAATAAAGCCTTTAAATCAAACGGGGGAAACAAAGCTCAATTGGAAACACACTCAGGACACTGAAAAGTCTAGACCAAAAGATGTGTGTATTCAATTACAAGTGCAGGCTGAATCCCACTTTCACTGCCTACAGTAAGTTTTACATAAGCCTTTGTTGCATAAAATAACTCAATTACGCCAACTTCTGGTCGACTTTTGTGTCCTGAGCTGTGGGCAAACGGCGAGCTAAATATCTGTGAAACCATCATGGCCAACAGCTGTAAAAATGTCCTCATTAAAAACAGCCATCAAATTCATTTGGGTCCACGCTTGGGTGCAGAGGGCTTCGGGTAGAGGACTAATGACTTGGAATTTGGGTGTCTTTCAAAAATAGACATGTTCTGTCATTCGTCATAACACCAACAAAAATAAACATGGAAATCCCTGAAACTGCCCTGATATGCTGCGTCTGCTTCAGAGACCTCAATTTACCGAGGGCCCGGGACGTAGAAAAAAGGTGAAAAGTAGAAAAATCACCGTTCGACTTCCTCTTTCTGTGTGACCACTAACCTTTGTGGTCTTTAACAAGTAAATGGATCCAATTGCAGTCAGTCTGCCAAAAAGAACCAGGACTCCTAATCAATTCCAGACAATCTGCAACAGGAGATTTCGACAGGGCCTGATCATGTTCCAAGGTTCAACCTTGACTACAGACCTCCACGGCTCTATATAACAGTCGATGCAATCATTTTCGTGTCAACAAAAGTAATTCATTCCCTCTTTCCATACATCATCATGTGTTTGTGGACTGTGTTTAAAATGCAGACCTTCTGTCAAATGTTCAGCCATCGCAATGTGCCCAACGGGTAATATACCTCGAAGACAGCTTTCTGAAAGCAGTAGGAAATGTGTGTAGTGCATTAATAATAAACAAACAATACATTCTGTGTTACCTTTCATCAGCAATTTGATACAGCTAAATGCGTAAAGTCACTGCTACAAAGATAAGGATTATTGGCGGATATTAATGAATGCTTTTTCTCCGTCTTTGTCACTCTTAAATTGATGGAAAAAGGCAGCCAAATCCTATAATCTCTCTTAATTAGAGACAATTACTATAATCTTTTTTTTTTTTTTTCTTCTCTCCACTATAATTAGCTTTGACTAAATTTCTTGGTTTTAGGGAAGCATCCAAAGTCAATTTTATTTGAATGCAACTTAACTAGGTTTTAAATTGGGAGTCAATAAAGTCCTACAAAACCCTCTGAACTCCTTTCACCCAAAGTAAAGGCCCTGAAAGGTTCCTGCATGTAACAGCAGTTGGAAATGTCGCAGGCTGTCTAAACCCTGACCTCTTCCTGGGAGAAAACGGTTCATGATTTGGCCTTGGACAGGTGGTTTTAAAACTTTAGTGAGTAGAGTAAACTGTGGAGACCTGGAAGCAGTTAAAACTCACAACACTTAATCCTTGAGATGTTTTGGGTCAGCATTTCTCTGTGTGGAGGGAGCAATAAACACTTATCTGTGAGGAAAATTCCACTTATCACTAAAACCATGTTCTTACTTCCTGTTGACAGACTGCTTACTAAGTCTTCTGACAGCAAAAAAGGACTTCCTGTTAGTCCTCGGGGATGGCTGTCTGAGATTCTGCTGTGCAACATGATCAGAACTTAAATGTTTAAGGAAATCAACACCTGGGAGGAATGTCAAATGTTAGTCGCATGTCGGATTGGATTGATGACTCACTTGATGCTGATGCACTGGTGGATCCTGCAGAAGGTCTCAAAGATGAAGAGGCGGGCATTCTCAATGAAATCCTCAAGGCAAGCAACCAAGAAGAAGTCATTCACGAGAACCTGAGACACATAAACATCTATTAGTAGTGGCTAATGCACAATATGATTGGATACATGATATATGGCCCGTAATAACAATATCAAAATAGTGATTCTGCGATAATTGAAATCTTGCAAGGCAATCACAGGAGTATTAATCTGTTCTGTGAATAAGTGTTCAAAATTATTAAGTGAAGAATGTCCTAAAAAGGTAAGTACAGGATACATGTATTCATTCACTGCAAGTTAGTACCAGTATAACCTCTCATAATGCTTTATTCTTTTAAATGGTGAATTGACTTGTATAGCGCTTTTCTAGTTTTCTGACCAATCAAAGCGCTCTGACACTACATGTCACATTCACACCAAGGACACTCTGCCGGAGCAGGGATTGGAAGCCCGACCTTCCAGTTGATAGACAACGGACTCTACTACTGAGACACAGCTGCCCCTTTTGAAAGCTGTCCAACCTTATCCCACCAACAACCACTTCTTGGGCAATTTAACTGTTGTCGATGTGACCAGACTTGGGCACGCTTAATAGAAAAATGTAACTTCATGAAAAGGGTTAATCCGTTAACAATGACGTTAACTTTGATACAGGTAATCAGTTACTGTTAATAATTAACTGATATTATAGAGCACTGTATATCTTTAAAGTATTGCTGCATCGGTATTTATAAAATCAAAGAGGAGTTGTTTTTAAACAGTTGAAAAGAATCTGTTCAATGCAGTCAAAGTCAAGTGTATTACTTGTATAGTCAGAGTAAGGAAGGATCATATTTGCTACAGTTTTATAAATGAAAAGGTTTTAAGATGAGAGTTTTATGAATGAGGTATAAGTAATTCAAGGCCCTGCAAGGTGCTTCAAATCAACCAGAAATCGTAGAATCCTGAAATCACCACGAGACGGTACATTAGGAACAGATCCAGCCACAGAGATGACCACAGTGTCTGTGACTTATCACCAGTCATCTGGTCTGGTGCTTCAATGTCAACTCTGCTGTGCACGATCGCCAAATTTCTCAGCTACAGTCATCCAACAATTGTAGCACCGCCAGTCCAAATAAACTCACAGACGAGAGAAAGTCTTTTCAACCATGCACAGTATCACCTGTAGCTTGTTACACTAAGAAATACAGCCTGGCTTGGACTCTATAACACCACTGCATATGGCCAATTCATCTACTGTTAATGTTCATGACCCAGCTATGGCCCCAGAGGTACCACTGTGTGAAATGCTCCCATTTCTCAGTACTTGCTGCATTCCAACTCTCCATTGAGTGCTATTTCACATCACAGGCCTCAATCTTCAAAAGTTCTCTTTGACTGACCAACTGTTTGCTTAAGCTTAGAACACTGCCCCAGTTCTGGTCCAATAAATCCCAACTACATGGCACTATCAGGCAATGCACATTTCAACTAAGACAACGCTTATCTAAGGCTGAAAAACTTTGAACCGTTAACTACTACCCTAATTACTGTCATCTGGGATTCAGACCACGAAGTTTAAACCAATTCTGAAAGGGGCTTCAAGAGTCCTTTTATGCACAATCTGAGGGCCTGGCTATAGGTAGGCATATACTTTTCATTCTTTGACATGCAAGCATCTAACATCTGACAATGATTCAAGACTTGGGAGGAGTGGGAAAGATAAAAAAAATACTTGAACAGTATGAACGGGGACAATTTAAACCAAACTAAACCCCCCATTTGAAAGCACTTGGCCCCAACTGTTAGTTAGTAAGGGGTACAGTGATTTGAGGACAGGAGGGCTGAAACAATACCCATATCTTGCTATTACAGCAATCAGTAAATAGATGGCTGCCACTCTTCTCAGTGGCTCAAAATTGATGCAATACAAATGCTCATCAAGACAAGAGCCCATCCCAATGGGGTATCCATTTACCTCAATGTCTCCACAGTCTGTGACCCCCCCCCCCCCCCCCTTACCTCAGAAATAATGTGCTTTTTGAAGGCATGCATGTAGGTTTTTGTGCAATGAACAAAAATGCATTACTCACTTCAAACAAGACCTTTGGGGAAAATGTTTGCAGCCCTTAACAGTTGCAATGCATTAAAGGTGCGGTGAAGCATTTTTTTTTGGAACCACCCACTGTGGTAGTACAGCTTGTGAACTGAAGCAGGTCAATAGAGGGCTTTTGTGCCTACTGGACATGCTCTGGTAAGACTGACAGGTAGGCCAGTGCTAAAAGCACCTGGAATAGCTTGGGCTCTGATCTGAGAGGTAGTTGAGATTGAGCATCTGTTTCAACCACAGTAGAGTCTCTGTAAAGAGAACCCCATGAGGCAAGGTCAAGCCCAACCAGGAGAGCTCCTAAAAAAGTGCATGCAAGTGTTTAACAAGGTCAGTGATCGGGGGCGTGTGCCGTGTCTTAGCTGTAACAGGATACACCTATAATATTGTTGATAGTACATGTCATCAATTGGATATGGCCCCTGGAGGCTTTTGCACAGGAAAAATCTCATTTTCTCTTGGCACGGTCAGAAAACAATCCAAAGCATGGTCCCAAGTTTTTAGTAAGAAATAAGAAGGAAAAACAGGTCTGCAGAACTAAGTTTGGTTTAAACGTTCTCAGTTGTTAAATTGTGATTCGGTAAGGTGAAGACTACTTTTATTACCTTAAAAATAGATAGAAACAAAAACCGAACCATCACATAGCTGTTGACATGATTTATAAACAATTCTCCTGGGAAAGAGCAATTTGACGAGGCCAGATGTTTTTCATTTTAAAGGTTTATCGTTGAAAGGCAAATGATCGGCAGCCAAATAAGACCGAGATTTCCCTCTTATTCCTTTATAAGTGGAATTTATAAAGTCATCTGGGGAAAACCAAATTACAGTGTGTACCAAAAGAATTAACAAAAAATGTACAAAATATACATAGTGGAAAACGCCAGCCAGGACACCTGCTCTCTCTTAACCCTCTTTACTGTTCACAGATTGTGTCTTAAGAGCCTGAGCAATCTCTCATAAGGGTTTTTGTGTTTATTGTACGCTACATGCTACATGCTACACGCAACACATTATTTATTATTAAGTTATACATGCACTCTTTTATCAATTCCAAATGCTGAAAGTCACTGATGAAAAAAGTTGCATTGCATTAGGGCGCACTGGGCCCAGTTGTCCCGTACCGTGCTTAAGCACGATTGCTCCACATTCCCCATTGTACACAACGTCGTAACACAACACATGCATGGCTTGACGTAATCATGAAGCGTGATTAGTTTACAAGACAGCTACTTTACTGACTTTGTGGCTTATTTTGAGTCATATTGGTCAGATATAGCCATAACACACCAGGATTTCTCGATAATGGAAGGCTGTCCATGTTATGTACACGTGCTTGTGCATGAACTGTACCGTGCAGAAGCACACCATTTCCAAGCGTGCCAGGGCCAAGGAGGAAGTGTACCACACTAGTCAAAACAAACTGGACTTTGGGGATGAAGTGTGCTTGGGCACAGTATGTATTGCCTCGTGTGAGTATGTCCTTAAGCGATTTTTCCTTCACAAAGATGTCCTCCGACTGAAGTTCTATGGAGAAGTGTTTACTTATTTGTGTGTTAGAATTTATCAGCATACAAAGAGGACCTTTACTACTCATAATCTACCGTCACATCAAGGACAAGCGTTACATGTCGCCATTACAAACCAAAATTGAACTAAATGCTCTAATTGGTTGAGCAATGACAAATCTTCCTCCTTAAAATGAATCTCTGCATGCCTCTGTGGAGCCTTTGGCTTATAAAGCTTTAACTTCTAGTCTGATGGGTCAATTATAGGCCTGATCGAAATCTGATAGCAGAGTCAAACAGTGTCCAAGAAGATCTCTGTATTTCACAAAATGATACAAGACAAGGACTATAAAGGCTTTTACCCATGCAGTCCAGCAGATACAAACACTGCAACAGAGATCACACAATTACTCACTTAAATGCCATACTATGTTTGAAAGTTCACAAGTCTGATATGGAACTAGAGGTCCTTTGAAAATGTTGGTGTTGTTAGGGAGAGGAAAGAGGAACAAAACCAATTGAGGCAGGAAAGTGGTAACTCACCGACTCGCACTCTCTGAGCTTCTTCTGAGCACTGTCGAAGTCAAAGTTCACATACAGACACTCCACAAACTCTGTAATTGGATCTTTGTAGGTGTAAGATTCCTAAGAAAATGGAACAGAAAGATATCAATGATGTTAAAATACACCCAATTCTTATTGTATCTAAACTTCTGTGGCTTTACTTTTTAAAGACTTTTTAAAGAATGTTTAGCAATAATATTTAAATGAAACGAACACAGCAGATATCAAATATCATGAAATGTGTCTTTTTTTCCAATCCCGTTAAAACATACTGACATGAAGACCTTTAAAGGTCCCATATTCTGCTTTTTCTGGTTTTATATGCTCTTTAGTGTGTTTTCCAAGTGTCCTGTGCATGTTTAGGCACATCTATGTGCAAAAATTCAAAGTCCACAGAAACGCGGCTTCTCCTACGTCCTCCTGTTAGCTGTAGCATTAGCTGCATGTAACATTCGGTTCTAGCCCCCCTCGATAAAAATGTGTCAGTGTGGCGTCATTGTCAGTGTGAGATCACTGATCTAAGTCCATTGGCTCGTTGTGGCAAGCCCAGCAGCTCATGTTGAAATTTCTGAGACGCGTGCTGAGCAACTGACCAATAACGACAGAGCGGATCGGCAGACCAATCAGAGCAGACTTGGCCCACGTGGTGCTCTGCAGTGGGGGCTCAGCAGAGCGTAGCTGACGGACTCAGACCATAGAGGGAGCAAGGAGGAGCAGTACATGAAAACAGACACTTTTTTAGAACTTTAGCTATTGTGAACGTACAAAAGTAGGTACATAGATTAAATATAGGAAACCCAAAAAAGGGCAAAATATGGGCTCTTTAATATTAAGTCCTACTATAATTCATTCTCTGACTATTATGACTATGTAGTCAAAATATCCACCTGCTAAGAAAACTCTCTCAAAAAGCAACTCACAGGGACTTAAGTGAAAACACATTCTGAACTGAACATTTTCAAATGACGACAGAGTCCTAAGCTGACCTGAGCATAGAGCACTGAGCACCTTTGATCCAACACAATGCTTGGATCTCTGGAGTAGCTTATGTCATTACTGCAGAAGGCATCCATGCAGTGCACTACAATACTACTTCAAAGGAAGTGTTAGAAATGCTATTGGGTTACCCGGTCAGTTACTTATCGTTTCAACCCCGTATGCTCTAAAAGCAATGCCCTCGTAACTGTGTAGACTTTGTAAATACAGAGAAGGTAAATAAATCGTCTGGTACCTGCTGTATGACCTTCACCAAATCCTTCAGAACCTGCCGACGCTTACGGACATCCTTGTTTGTGATGACCGCTGTGGTTAGGTAACGCAAGATGTGCGGGCACATAGTCTGGATGGCATTGAGGTATCTGGAATGAGAGGGGGGGAAAGTAATCAGACCTATGTAAGCAAAGACACGATCTTTATAGGGACACATAATCTAACATTTTGACTGCATGTTGGGCTGCTGGCATTTAGGACAGTCCAAGAGCCTTTATAGATAAAACAGATAAATGTCCTAACAGGACCTTCACTTCTGGATATAGGTCCCAGCCTTAAGCCGTCTCTTTCATTAGTGTCCTGTGAGATGGAGGAGGAAAAGGAAACCCTGGCAAAGAGATATAGATCAGTGAGCAGGGACCTGCCCAGTAGCTGAAACCCAATCCAACAGGGACTGATGTTTGTTTCAACCACAGGTCAACTAGCTCAGGCCTGATCACAAGAGACGGGACGCTGTTAAAGGCTGATCTAATCCCACACCAACTCTGGAGACAGTGTTCTGTATAATAGAACATGTTAAGGCTGTACACACACAGGGAACAGACAACTTGTCTTATCAAGATGGTAATCAATTGGTATTGCCTGTCGCAAAAAAACTTCTTATTGGTTTTTAAGTACCTCTGAACTTCGCCCTCCACTCAACCCCAAGTTGACCAAATTAAAACTGAAAAGAGGAAGCTGAGTGGGCCCCTTAAGGTTTAGCTGTAGTTAAGAACACAGGAACACATGGAGCTCAGAGAGAGCTGACTTCAGTTTAATTAGTTGAAACAATTAAAGGGACAGGGGACCTGTGGTAGCAGTGATGTTGAGTCTAAAAACACAAGTGGGCTGCTCAGCAAAGCTATCGGCAGCCTGGTTTTAGGAGAGCTTGCTCCCTCCCTCTCTTTGTAGTTGTTTGACTCCAGTGGAAGACCGCAACAGTCTGTGCTGTGTTCATGATTAACTTACACCTACTCACTCTCTGGGTGGGTGGGTGGGTGGGGGGGGTCTCCAATGGCAAGCAATCTTGCAATGAGTCACTGTACCTTATCTAGGGGGGGGGCATTCATCCTACCCCAAGTAGAGGAAATTATCTTTTTTCTCTTTTTTGAGTTTTGAAACAAAAAAGTGTTGCTGCACTGGTTAGCTGAGGATGCTACTGAGGCATGCAGCCAAGAAGTCAAGTATGAGCTCAAATTTCCTCAGCTCAGGGGGGTCTAACTGAGAACATCAGGAGGAACAGGTTAGCGTGGTCCCATTACACAGCTCATCTAGAAAACAAATACATGATGGATATATACAATCAACTGACTTGGGATATGTCATTATACTAGTATTTGACTATTCTGTCACACTTTTTACCTTTTTACATTGCGAGTCCTAGACAGTGTCATTATGAAGCTTCACTGTCCCTACGCTTTTGAACTTTTACATTGAACGGTGTAATATCAGTGTCAGAGTGTGAGGATTTTGTGCTCACGCTTTGCGGAAGTACGAACGGCTCAACAGAAGAAGAAGTGGAGAAGTGTAATAGGAGAAAACGTACCCCACTTTAGATAGCAATGTGAAAGAGCTTTAATTCCTGAGCAATGTTTCTCCTGATGTCAGTGCAGTCCGTCAATAACACACAAACAAGTCTTTGGATCAACATCTGCTGACTGCAGGGGTAAGGGAGGTCAAATGTGGAGCTGAAGGCCAGCCACTGGTCAACGACTTCAGCCAAAGGAAGTACTGGTCAAGAGATGGGAACGAGGAGCCAAGCCTCAGTGGGGAAAACATGAGGTTTCTAGACTGTGAAACTGCAAAGCACACAAAACTACCTCAGTTTGTCCACACAGATGTTTGGGTGAGCTTTTCATGAGTAATTATTGGGCAGGCCGCCTTAATCATCTGCAATAAAATTAAAAACCAAGTAAAATTCAGGGAACCAGACTTTTGAGTGTGCTGTGTTGTGGTTGCCTATCATAATGTATGTGAAGCTCAGTCATCTGTACAATTATACAAGCCTGCAATCAGAACAGGGGGAGGGAGCAAAGACATCAAAATAGGCGGTGCACAACGCCGAGTATAAAGTTTCTGATCTGCGATACACATGGCCTCCTTCTAGGCTTGGAGAGTAAAAAGACCACACAAAAAAACACTTCTGAAACCACATAAGAAATATCAGCAGGGTTCACGAAGAAGCCCACCATCCAAAAATGTGGTATTCAAGCAAAGGATTAGTGTCTAAATCAAGCCCATGTTATAGAATGACTGACCATTCACCAAATTCTTTTCATTAATATTTATCTTAGAGCAACATTACCATCATTTTAAACACAGTGTAACCCCTATTTGTTTACAAGTGGAACAATAAGAATTATATCAAAGTAAAGCAGGAACTGTTGCAAGTTTAGGTTGCATTTAACAAAAGACGACAAAAACCTGTAAACTTTATGTCATGACTCTTTTAGTTAGGCCAATAAACACACTCATCGTTCAAATTGAGGATGTTACTAGGCGAACACTTTCTTCAGTCAGGAAAATGGAAATTTAAACTAGTCTAAAGTTCAGAAAACACTCAAAACAGTCAAAATTGAGCACAATTCTTCTCAAATTGTCGGTGGGTAAACGATGTATTTTGGTTTGCCAAGTGTTGCTAACGTTAGCAGTGCTAGCATAGCCAGCCTTAGGTCTTCCTTGTATGTTAGTGTTCTCTTGCCTGTGCTGAACGTCAAGATGCATTGTTCCGCTCATTTGCCAGTTTAGCCTGACAAAGTCCAAATACATTTTTTCTCCAAAATACTGCAAAACTGCGCTGCTCCCATGAGATGCTTTCCTTTTACAGTGCTTTTACCGAGCGTGGAGAACAGGCTTATTAACCTGAGCTTCAGCCAGTCTACAGCCCTGGCTAGTGGAAGGTGGCTGCATTACAGTTGAAGAATGACATTTGACCGACATTGAGGGCCAAGCAAGCAGCAAACTCCTGTCTTGAAAAATTAAGCCAATGAGGAAGTGCAAAATAGTGCAGTTCGTAGAGTGTCTGTTTGAGGCTGCCTCCAGGAACACCAGAAGTCACATACAAATGACAGACATTTTTACAGCACAAATTAACAGGTTAACAGCCTGGTACAAAAAAAACAAATATATCTAATTAGTTATTGTCATCGCTGGCACACACTGTACGGGAGGTGAGTTTTTTTTAAACGGCTATGTTTTGATTTTGAAAACGATACGTGTTATCCACAATTACGCGCAGAGCTGACATGATTGACAGGTGAGCAAGATGTAATGGTTCGTCAAGAGACTTAAACCCCGCCTCAGCTCCGGCTCTAGGTCTGTCGTTAGGTCGACAGAAAGTTAGGCTGAGACAGGATTTCCAACATGGCAACAGCTGCCGATGAGCCTCCAGAGCCCCCTGCAGGAACAGATGGCTGACTTCACTCAGGCTTAACCATTAATAATTACAATCTATGGGGCCAACATATAAAAATACAAGTATTTCCTTTAACCTAATAGAGAACAGGTGATGGCGTTTAACCATCTATTCAACTAAGTGCCCACATAACCAGTTCAGAGGTCACAAATATTAAACTACGTGTACAAACTGGCTTGTTTCTGTCTACATGGATCTGAAAGTTACATTAAGTCAACCCTGCTGGCCCCTTTTACAATATGAGAATAATGTAGATCTAATTTATACTCACTTTGGACACCCTTATGTCTTCAAGTTTCATTACAAACACGTTATATTCAGCAATGTCTGTCAATAACCTAGGTGTATATGCTAGAGACTGAAACATGAAACTCAAATGAAAAAAATTAAAATATATTGAAAATTTGACTTACTGTGGCTGATACAGAAACAGCTCAATGATATTGTCTCTGCCCTTGGGATGGTTGAAGAAGACAAAGAGAGACCAGTGAATGAGCCATGTCCTCTGCTGGAGAGACTGGAGAGGGGAGGTGACCGACTGCAAAGGACAAAGACAAAGTGTAAATGACAAAAGGAAGAAATTATAAAAGAAAAAAAGACCAGAAGTGATGGAAAATTATAAATCTATTTAAAAAGTCATATAAAAGTTGTCTTTTATGCATAATGACACAAGAAATAGAAAATAAAAGTGTTCTTGCCTCTCAAAGGACAATCAATCAAATACAGACAACCACTTCATACACTAATCCAAGTTCTTAAGTAGTCAGATGAGCACTTGTGGGTTAGGAATAAAATGCCACAGCAGAGCTGTACTGAGAGTGAAATGTCAATGAGAGTCTATGTAAGGGAATCTAAAAGCCGTATCAAATTCTGAGAAGTGGGGCATTTACGTTGTTATCGATAGTCTCTCTCAGGCGGGTGAGGTCCTCCATGGCTGCCTCCCAGTTCTGCATCAGGATCTCAGAGGCCAGCTTGCCCCACAGAGAGTTCAGGGCATTCCTGTCTGTCGCTGGGACCTTGGGAACAGATATGTGTACTGTTATAATTTGAGAAACACAACACAGAAAAAAACAGTCTCTGGACCAACAAAATACTGATCAAGAGTCTTCCTGTGCGGTTTGGCACATCATTCAGTAACACCTGCATCTATACACAGTGAGACCAGGGCTTCACACTAAGGGTGCATTAAATAATAATCGGTTACAAAAAAAAATGTAATCGATAATTGTTTTGTAGTCCACATTTTTGTAAATGTTTCTTGTTGCATTGTGGGTTCTAGGATCGGCCTAATTCAAAACAGAAGAAAAGGAGCATGAGCGCAAAAAGAAAATAGATGACGAACAAAGCCCTGATAAAGGCTCTGTGCTGAAATGCGTCCGTTGTTTTTATTTGAGGTTTGCTGTCTGTTGATGTAAGAAATGTCATATTTGAATGTTAATACAAAGGCATCTTAGGCGCGGTCACACTGGTCATCCGTACCGTGCTGCACCCAAGCACGATTGCCCCCCCGCAGCGCCATTCCCCCGCTTGCCGGCGCGGCCCGTGGTCACACTACACAGGACTATCCGTGCCTAAGCACGATTACCTCTTGTACATAACGTCTTAATACAACACATGCACGCTTAATGTTATTATGAAGCGTGCTCAGTTTACAAACAGGCGGACGAGAGAGAGAGAGAGAGAGAGAGAGAGAGAGAGAGAGAGAGAGAGAGAGAGAGAGAGAGAGAGAGAGAGAGAGAGAGACGCGCAGTCGAGTCCGCGTCTGCACATCAGAGAAAAACACAGAACATGACAACTACTTTACAGCTTATTTTAAGCCATTTTAATCAGACAAAGCAATAAATAAATTAAAAAATAAATACTGAGCATGATACCGAGCGGTCACACTGGTCAAACGAACTGGACTTTAGCGTTTAAGTGTGCTTTGGCACGGTACGGATGGCCTGTGTGACCGTGCTAACAATTATTAAAATCCCAATGATTCAAATGAATCAATAGATACAGTCGGCATCGCGTCATAGTTGGGGGCGGGGCCTCCCGTGGGGGAAAAGAATCACAGAAAAAAAACCAACTACAAAACGATTACTCGAGTACTCGCTTTAACACTGGGAAGAGTAATCGATTAGAGAAAAATTTGCATTTCTGCACCCCTACTTCACACTACTGTATGGGTGTTGTTCTAGCAAGTCAAATATTCAAATACTATTCATCTTAATTGCAATCGTGCAAACCTAGCAATTATTATTTGGGTAACATTAAGGCGGCATAATTAATTGTAATTTCATTATTATTGAAATATGAGCATTCATAATTTATAGAATTTAAGAAACTTCTAAAATATACCAGTTATCCTACAATGATCTCAGAAGCAAAAATTATCGTGAATAACTTCAATAACGGGATTAGTGAGCTGAATACAAATCCACACGATGGGTTGATGCAAACACCTTTCATAAAGAGCCAGTGTGTCACTTATACCCGATAAGAATGATTTAGTATGTACTGTACACTGCAGTGCTGCAAAATATTGTTTGGTGAAATTTGAAAAAATGACATCATCCCTGCCCAGGGTACATTCTGTTTCCTTAACACCGTTGCCAACCCTGCAAAGACTGACAAAGGGAGGGCAAACTTAAAAAGGAAGTTTGACTAAGAGAATCGTTTGGATATTATTTATTTTAAGTTCTTAAACAAAGGAATTGACACATAAGTAGCGGGCCGGAATGTTCTGAGGTGATTGTCATGCATTGCAACATGTAAGTTATTTTCTGCAGTCAGATTAACATTCATATGTTAGTATAAGGTTGTTTTGCTAACTTCACTCCATTTCAGACATAAAAGTGATAATTGCAATAATCTCCCACTATTACCCTTCAGTAAGTCTGCACAGGCCTGTCGTTATCACAAGGTCATTAGTCTGAAATATGAACTCAGGCGAATAAGACATCTTAAGGAGGGCACAATCACTCTCTTAATTGTTGCAGGCTACTGTTTCTGATTTCCAGAACAGACTAAAACAAACAAAAAAGAAATCAGGTAATGAAACACAGGTTGAGAATGCCTCTGAACCTCAGCAGGGCAATCACTCTGAAGTGGACATTGGACTACACCCTAAGGCTCATGGGAAAGTCTGCACCACAGTAGTTCACGATAACACCAAACACCAGACGCAGTGACATGAGTCAAGCAGGAAGTCAAGGGTGGGTGTCTGCTGAGCGGCCGGAGAAACATAGATCCTAACCACACACCCCCGTTAACCGTCGACAGCCGCTGAAGTGGACTGTGAGACACGACAGACGTACAAGAAGAGGAAACACTAAAAAAGAGCAGGTTTCCGCTGGAACCCCAAAGATTGAGAGGATTATTCATAAATAAAGGCTTTCTTATTCTTACTTGGCAAAGACCAGTTTTTGCTCTGATAAAATTTCCACAACAAGCTGCTTTAACATGAGACGAGGACAGGTAGGTGGAAGATATTTGGAAAATCTCTTATAGAATCCCCTTAAGAGAGGACAAAGATAGAAAGTGTCCATCCTCCAGTCAAAGCAGCTGGGTTTCTTTGAACAAAGAAAACGACTCAGGTCCGTCATGACTGACTATTTTTAAAGTTCAAAAGTCACATGAAAGATCAGTATTGTGACATGGAGGGAAAATGGCCATCCCTGCCAATGTAAAGGTCAGCATTTCATCTGCCGAAGTGTTCTGTTTTGTTTGTTATTTTTTTTTTTCCCTCTCTTGGAAGTCCCTGCTTGCTACGTTTGGCTGACCCCCAGGTCTCTCTCTCTCTCACACAGAGAGAGAGAGAGAGAGAGAGAGAGAGAGAGAGTCTGCCTTTCACTAGTGGCCACGCTAGAAAAGTTTCAATACCTGGGTTTTTCCAGCAGTTACCTTGAGTTTCCGTTGGTTAGTGAAACGGCCACATTTTCGCTGTCTGACCAGCAACAATAAATTGACTGTGCTGGGGATCCGACGGGATACTCTATCTTTATTCTTAACATTCAATCCCTGCATTAACTGATGATATGAATAAGTTGCTCTTTTCGGACAAGGCCACACTGTAACAAGACCTGAGGCATGGGTTGTGCAAGGCCGGTTTCCTTCGTTTAATTGACTGGGTTTCCCACGTTAAATTACTTTATGGAGCCTCATCTCACCCATACAGGGGAGGGAGAGACAGAAGAGGGGCCTGTGAGGATGGGAGGTCCACAAAACACTGAAAATAAGGAAGGGGGAGCTGTATACAGACTCAGACTAAAAAAATAAATCTCTACCTTTTCCCCTTCTAAAGTGCCTCTTGCATTGTCCAGAGTAAGCAACAGATATCTGGTTACAGAGTCTGATCTGGATGGAACTTAAAATGAGGGGTCTGACAATTTGAGGAGTAAAGAAAAAGCTCTGGACTTCAAACAACCAACCTCAATTAGAGCAATTTTGGTTTATTTAGAGTGAGTTGCAAAGCCATAAACAACTGTAGTAGAAGCAGTGGGATGTATCCTTTGGAAGCTTTCGAAGACTTCTCTTAATGTGTATTTTTTTTGTCGGCAGGGGAAGTGGAAAGCTTGGGTGAATTAGCCGTCATCTTGTCTCGGATGCAGCTCTTCCTTCCACAGATTTGAGCAGATCAGTGAAAAACCCATCAGATGAAGTACCCAACTGCTTCGGGTTAAGAGGGATGTTTGCAGCGCAGAGTTCATCATCCCTCAGAGTCACTGCCAAGTGTTTTCAGGAGGGGACCATACAGCATAGTGAATGTGCATGACTCGTTGGAGTCACCGACATCCCAAAGACAAGAAGCGACGCAGTGCAGTATCAAATGCCAATTAGACTGGGAACAAAAGATGCTCTTAATGTTTTTCACTCTAATGAACAGACAAAAAGTTGATTTTATTCATCTCATTCTTTCAAGCTTGGCTTTGGCACGAGTCCTTGCTTTACCGCAGAGCTAAATGCTGAACCAAAGACACAAAAGCAAGAGCACAAGTGAGTGACACTTGGAAACTACTGAGTATGCAGGCTGGTTCCATGGTCATTATGGGACATTCAGTGGAGTCAAACTTACTAACACTTGATGCAAGATAACACTAAAAGGGGTCAAAGTCGAGTTAATTTTCCCCCTGGAAATATGGTTTTCATTTCAAATAGAGCAACGGCGGTAGCTACAAGCATGATAATGCCCTCCATGTGACCTTGAAGGCAAAGTGGACAACAACTTACACCTCAAGCTACTTTATTCATCTTCCCTAGTTCTGTTGACAAAATAGCTTTTTTATGAAATGTATGCATTTCCTTAGTAAGAAGCCCCATTAGGGTCTGAAATTAACACCCACATGGCTAGGTATATCTCAGTGAGCTATGGGCCGCATGGTGTCCAAATGTACCGAAATAGTCCCATAATTTAAAAAAAGCTGTCTTTTTAGCGGGTTTTGTTTAACTGCAGCTTCTTTCTCCCACTTCTCTGCAGTCTGCATGTCGGAGACCCCAAGGGCAGGCTGACGGGCACAAACATACACTGATGCACACACGTGTACAAATAGAAACGCTTGCAGAAACGGAACGCTTAACGACTTCCAGGTAATATTTCCTTTTCGGTGCAGCTTTAACGTTTGCAACATAAGCACCGTCGATTCTTTCTCCATAATATCCCTGAGTAGCGCCTGTTCATCTGATGAGTCTCAGGTCAGTTCAACAGTAGAATGTAAGTTACATAGAGACTTCACTCTGACTCACTTCAGTGGTACGAGTCCGAAAAAGAAACCACTTTAATTTTGATGCAATTAACGGGGAATAAGTTCGCTGAAATAATAACAGCATTAGGATGTCAATTTGTAGAAGCAAACAGGTAGGCTTTTTGGCACTACTTTATTTCTCATTGAGGTGAAAACTGTCTTGCGATATCAGTACATAGACTCAGAGCAGCAGCCATCTTGGTGGAGTCTGATGCTGAACTGGAACAAAACCATGGAAGATACCACCACTATGTTAAAATCGTTTGTGTGGAGTGGAGAAACAGATCTCATCTAATCGAATCACTAACACCCCGATTCAGGCCTGAAGAATCTATATAGAGCTTAGTGTTGAGCTAACTCAGTAGCAGAATGTATAAGGTTTCACAGATCCTTCCTAAACAGTAATTATGTGTTTTGTCCAGTAAGAAATAAGCTAGGCAATTTGCTTATTACTTTTTTGTCTCCATTTATGTGTCTTTCATTTAAGACCACCAAGTTCTACTGTTCTACTGTGACATTAGATACAAAACACAGGCTTCAAATGTATTGTAGAGCCCAACTTAATCCTCATTGTATCACGTCATTTACAGGCAAACAGTGATATAAAGTGACTGGAAATGAGCCACTAGTGACTAGAAGTTCCCACCCCTTAGAATCTGGCACTACCTGAACTAACGCCTGTAATCAAAGACTAGTAAAGGAGGTACATCCAATTACATGGAGAGACAAAACTCTACAATGACTCAGTCTTAGTGTTTAGTCTTAGTAGTCCGCCATCTTTGCAGTCAAGCAACACATAGCCCATTCACCATCTGTTCATCTTTCACTCATTTCTGAGGGCAAAAGGGAAACAAGCCACAAGTGCCAGAGCCAAGGCAACAAGTCTGTGTGTTTATAGAGGAAATAGGGAGTGTGCATATGCACTAACAATAACACTCTCAGTACTCACTGGGAGCTGTAATTATCTTCCTCTGCAAAACATTTGTTGGCAATACTCAATGTTAAAAAACACTTGTCTTGGAAATCATTTGATCAATTATTTTATTGTATTATTTAGCCTTCTTCCTCCAGCTCTCATTTTAAATTCAGGAATGAAGAGCAGACTAGTACAGACAGTCCTAAATAATCGACATGTGCATCCTCTATTAATCACCTCGCAAAATGTGCATAACTCTCCTGATTCTAACTAAAAGATGCCTCGCATAACTTAAGCACGCCATAAGCTCAGAAGTCGTGACAAGGAACTCTCTGGCCCAAGCACTCAAATCAATAAGCTGTCTACTGAAGCCCGCCCCGTGAAGAGACTAGAGACAGATTATGCAGTCCGCCGCTGATCACTTGGCCCAGTGAAAAAATCCAACTCAAGTCTTAAAGCAGCAGTCTCTTCTTAATACAAAAGACGTGCAGAGAATTGAAGAGCCAATGACGTAAGCTTTTCACATTCAATTACTTTTAAGTGTTCTCTTCCTCTCCTATGCAAGCACCAGCCTTTTGAGGAATTAAAGCAATCTGGCCAACATAATGTGATGTTCAATTTTAATGTCAGAGAAACACCGTAAGCCAGTATATTAAGAGGACAGTATAATACTACAGACACTCTGTTAAGTGAGGCAAGGTGCAGAGTTATCAGTACACATCACCATTAATGTTAGCTGGTGTCAATGACAGAGGTTACAAACTTACCAAGACGCGGAAGAAGTAGAGGTACTCCGCAGCACCAGAGTAGTTTCCACACTCGTACTGGAACTTGGCATATCGGTACAGCGTGTCCAAGTATTCCTGACGAAACTTGAAGAGAAATGAGAAATATGTAAATTGTTGTCAGACCAAGGAAAACATTACTTGGGCAAATTTTCAAATCAAACATTTTGCTTGTTCTGTAATTTCAAACAGCTGTGGTGCTGGAGGCAATCACACTTCGCTTCTTTATTGTTGCGTTTTTTTTTAACATGAAGATACACCTTATATACCGTATTGATCAAAATATAACAAGTTCACAACAATAGATGCAGCACTTATCTGCACAGCGATGTACAGCTCATGACTGAGGCCCCTCACTCACAGCCAGAGTGCTGGGGGGGGGCTATGTTGACTGTCCAGAGCAAAGTAGCTCAAAGTAGGTTAAGGTGGGGCGCCAGTGACCTAGCGTTTAATTTGCACGCCCCATGTACAGAGGATGCAGCCTCTCAAGCGAGCGGCCTGGGTTCAAATCCGACCAGTGGCTCCTCTCCCGCATATCCCTGCTCTCTCTCCCCATTATCCGACACTCTCCACTGTCCTTTCTCAAAAAAATGGGGGTCTTATAATCAGGGCCATCATATATGCAGAACAATACAGTACTTTATGCCATTTATATTAACACACTGATCCAATTCTAATATTCTATTACTTGTAGTAACATCATTTTCTTGCTGTGATAACACACCACCTTTAAGTCAATATAAAATAAACACTGCCATTTCATATAAGGGGGTATCTTTTTCTAAGCGGAGCAAGACAATATTTAACTTTTCTGACAGATCAGCTAGGAAGTGGTCATGTGAGCTAAATTAGAAATGCATATGTATATATATGGCTATCTTTGGAAGCATTCAAGCTTCCTAAATATAACTTTTTTTTTCTGCTGTCTGGTGTCTCACAGCAGTGTGCACTGACGTCAGTGCGATTTCGGACAACTGTTACAGGCAGCGGGTGCTCAAGCCTCTCCCACAGCCTACTGCGAGGCCGGGAGTCTGAGCTGTGAGGAGGTGCGCTGAGGACAGCATGCAGGTCAGCGGGATACCAAAGTGGGAGGGGACCCGATGGAGGGGAGGGTAAGAAGCCAAACATCATGGTAAATATAGAAGCTCCGGCATTTTTGCGGCTCTATCCACGAGTCCCGAGCTACTCCGTTTATTCTTAACAATTCACCACAGAATGTAAATGTCCACAGAATTTGTGCAAGCCATACAAACCCCGAAAATGAGTTAAGGGTTTTGGGAAGTAATTCTGCGTTTCCCTGCTCAGCCTTCCCCTCCCACTTCACCCCTAAAACAAACGTGGGTTCACACAAGAACCATGGGAAAGACATTTAGAAGTGAGATGTCAGCAAATGAGGCCAACTTACGTTGTGTTTTTCTGCCAAATACTCAAAGAGCATTCGTCCGTCTCTGAAAAAGAAAAGAAAAAGGAAGACAGTTCCTGTAGTTAGAGGCCATTTAAATTGAGTCATCATTTGGCTTACATCCTGGTGTTTGGAGTCCCATTCAGGTATATTTTTCCACTTCTGGTCTAGATCAAGAGCTGCACATGAATGAAGACCATTTGACTTTTAAAACAGTTTGATAGCCTGTTTATTACATTTAGTTTGGCTACACCAAATCTATGCTAGCAAGTCTAACAAATTATATCCAGTGAGGAAGGAAGTAAGCCCTTTAGTCTAGATGGCATCGTCAAAACAAAGGAGTGCACCAACTTTTCTAACAACTCAAATCTAAACTGCATTTCACAACTTTGTCCTCAATTTATAGCTTAGTATGTCTGTGGACACTGAAACTATGCACTTCTACGGTATGTCTATTTCTATAATGTGAATAAATAAGGGTGCATTTATTTTCTGGCACATGCTTCACGGGAGTGAATTTTTTTTTAAACTAAGGCAGGACTCTTCACTGCTTCAGACAGGTTGTCTCTGCTGATGGTGAATCACCTGTAGAGAGGAATGTCCGCCTGCTGTTCATTACTGGAACACAGATCCTGATAGTAAATCAGAGCCACTGCCCATACCATTCATGTCAGTCAAAAATGCCTTTTTTTTTTTTTTTTTACTTTTAAACCATATGTCTAACTGCAAAGCAGATGTATCGCTATGCACAAACACAAAATAGTAAAAATGTTATCCATAAGTCTGAGGCTATCTCGTGCTTTACAAAATATTATCAGAGTAAGACCACAGGCAGATGCTGAGATGTTCAAGTGGACACTGTTCATCATGCACAGCATAACTGCCACCTTCAGCACTGAAAAAGTCAAGGAGCCATCAGAAACATGCTAAGTTAAACTCCAAAAAGTTGTTTTAAATGCCTCAACAGGTTTAAACAATGAGAATATAGGTCATTAATCAATTTATCAGCAGCAATAATCCAGCTAGTGTGTCTAAACATAACAGTTTATGGAACATTATTACAATTACCGATATTAACTATGAGCGAAAGCCCGGCTTGGTTTCTGGCTTTAGTTATTATCTAAAAAAGCCGCTAAAGGCAAATATGCAGAATAGCCAACTGGTAAACAAGCTGCATTAAGACTAACAGGTTCTACTTCCCATGATCCCTTGATCCAGAAATAATGATGAGAACAAGCAACTGCATCATGCATTATTTAGGCCATAACAGGAGAATAATCCGTGTGCAAGTCTTTTGGCGTAACAGCAAATTTTTATCCACCACAGATGAGTTTCCCATTGTTTTACAAATTGAATGGCATGAAGAGAAAATACAACATATAACTTAAGACAGACACATGATTCTTGATCCAAAAGGAAGAATTCTTTTTTACTCTACGCTGACAGTAAACTAACAAAACACTGACAAGCTCTAAATGAAAGCTGCCATCATCAGGCTTCAAATCTCACAAAACAGATCCTACAAATCTGTGTCTTGAAAGAACAGTACAAACGGAGAAGAGTTACAAATGGAAAATGCCCTTGATTGTCCAGGCACACACTCGCCAAGAACCAAAGTAAAGGATGCAGACTGATTGTAACTATTTCAATCACCGTAGACAACAAAACTGTCTTAATAGAGTTAACCTCAACATCTCGTGTCTCTCTTTTTGCGTGTCTTTATTGTCTTCTCTTAGCAAAAGCACTAATACGTTTTTCATGGAAATTTCCAAATGTTCCAAATAACATGCCCTACTTAACCCAGATTCAGTGCAAAAGAAGTCCAGCAATAGATATCTCAACCTCACTTACGGCAATTGTGTATGGCATAACATTGTCCATTAAGAAAAGAAAATACTACTTTTGATTAAAACATAATAATAGTTTTATTACCTGGTGGACTGCATCTGCCTTGTCGTCTCTGGGTCCTCAAACATTTTCACAATAGGTTCAGTCTCTGACTGCAGCTGTTTGAGCTGGGCAACAACCTCTGTCCTTTTCTCCCTCAGAGCTGACACAGGGAGGATAAAGAATAGCATTAGGTACAGCAACACTAGAAACCAAAATGAATAGAGTTGCACCCCAGCACTCAAATACAATACAACAAAGCAGAGAAATCAATTCTAAATGGAGTGAGTGGGGTAGCAAAGATAAACCTTTATGATTTCAGTTAAGTGATGCGAGTCTCCATTTGGTTTTGTGTATGTTGGTGGGGGAGTGTGATTCCATGAAGTATAAAACCTACTATGGGGAATTTCCTTATCAAGGAAAAGACTTCTGTGCACATCCATGGCGAAGTCCACCATGTTGGTGTCACTGAGGAGGTCCAGTTTCCCATTAAGTAGTTCCTGTTCATTGTAGATCTAAGGATGAATAAATGCCAAGAACATAAAACAGAGGTGAGAGAGGTGTTTTTGTACAAAAACAAAATAATTAAAGACTGATACATTGTATTTCTGTATCACTGAGTGTTACAAGACCCAAATTAGTTTCTAGATAATACGTAAAGTCTATTGTGTCCTCAAAAGCCCCTTGTAGGAAACAGTTAATAAAATAACTGACTGATATGACTGAACCATACAGTCAGTGACTTTTAACTAACTTAAATGTTATCCGACTTTTATTCAACCTGGTTTTCGTTCAATACCTGTAATAGGCATGTGTTTTGAGTATTACTAACATTTAAAACTGTTGTTGCCATGTGTATTCAGAAATCTGTGTACCCATTTTAAAAAGCTGTACTGTTTACAAAGTAATACACTCTAATAAGTCCAAACTTTCTTTTCTTGAAAGACTGACTAACAGGAACAATTGAAACGTGCACAACATGGGCCGCTTAGTGCCTTTGAGGTACAATCTTGTGAATTTGGATGTAGCTTGGGATTTTAAAACCGCTCAACCGTTCCCTTAGTTTAGCGTTGTACAATAACGTAAAACATTTTTTTCTGCAAATAAAATGTAGCACTCAAAAAAATGATAGTATGTTAAAACCGCGTGGCTGAATTAGCATGGGTGAAGCTAGCTACAATCAAACCCAGGATTTCCGATTCTGTGTTTTCAAACATACAACTCAATTCAAGTATGTAGGTCAAATTCAATGTGCGAATTCCTCAAATTTCGGTAATACTTAGCTGTTAATTCACCATACACATCGATGTATTGTCGTACTCATCGTTAACAGTATGATTTTAGTTTGTCTGCTTTAATTTTTATCGTTTACTTTTAGCTTTTATTTTGAAAAGCGGAAGCCAAAAGCCGGTTGCGTAACGGTTAAGTGTTGCTACTTTACACAGCTTCAGAAAATGTGGTCAACACCTTAGCATGAATCGCTGGTACAACGGTGGAAAAGCCGTATTACAACACCTAAAACACTCTTGAAATATCAAAAACGAGCGCCGAAGACATTATTCCTGATTTTAGGCCGTACCTCTTTTACAGACAGGAACTCCAGCAGAGGAAAAACGAGATGACGATCTAAAAAGTGAGCAATTTTGGTAGTGAGATCGTATTCCGCCATTTTTGCTCCGGAGAAAGGGAAGCGACCGGAAGTTCCTGGTTTTTACGTCACACGCGGACGGCCAATCGGAGACAGCTCAACATCTTCATTGAGAAACTAAAGAAGCCTTTGGATGCTGATCTTGACGAGCGATTATGATAACATTGACGATTAATATTTGAAATAGTGCATGTTTTACTGTAGGCTATAGCTATTTGAAATGATTTATATCTTTCTTAATTCTTTTTAATTGTTCAATTCTGTTATGAAGACCTTTTTCAATTTCCTTATTAGTTATATTCAGTTAATCTTATTCATTGATGTCAGGTATATTCATTTGGCTAGCAAATTAATTTGAATGTTTTTATTATTTCTGAAATGTGGGTGAGACCTCAATATTATATAACTTGTTTCATTCCAATTGCTACAATGGCAGTAGGTATACAGCTCCCTGGGGAGAAACTGACTTGAATTTTATTCATATTTTACCCTTTCATTCTTGCTCATGAATGGAAATGTCAATCTTTATTTTTCTTCGATGTCTTCTCAGAAATATGCATAACTGTGACTTGTAAACCTTTCAAAATTCCAATAATTTCCTTGTGGTGTTGATACAGTGAAACATTTCATTTATGAATAGGGATCCATGTGAAGGTTTTGTTGAATTTGAAAACATAGCTCTCTGCCAGTCACCACCAATATTTCCTTCTAAAAGTCTGTATGACTGTGTATGACGTCTTTATGGGACCAAAACCATTTTAGGTCAAATATAGTCACAATGAACCCTTGAATTTTAATGTGAGAACTATTATTTCCAATCGTTTGACTTTTCCACAAGGTTAGAATGTCTTCACTGTGGATCTGAACCATCCTTCTCTCTCCTACTTTCCTTCAGCAGATACCTCATAAAGGTGCTCCTCCGTAAACCATACTGGGCCAACGACTGCCAGTAACAGCTACGAAACTGCCCTTCTCTAATAGGTTTAACTAGAATCTTGTTTTCCTGACAACCACAAAGCACTGTCTAGTATCCTTACACAATTATTCCCTTGTTACCTTTGGGCTCTCTCTCTCTTTTACTCCCACTTCTCCCTGTCGCTGACGGCAGGTATGAGTCATAAACAGACACCACTCACCATGGCCAATTGCTGTTTTACTGGGTGCTTCTGACACAGTCAGCCCTGGCTCAATGACAGCCTGCTTAGATTTAAAGAATAAAACACAGCTTTTACCCTTTTTTTGAATGCTATATGCTCTACTTGCTAATTTTCAGTAAATGTTTGTCTGTGAAAAAGAAGGTATCAAATTGTCTGTTAGATCATATTGGCTTCAGTCCAAATATCAAACGCTCCAGTCTGGCTGCCACTGAGTTGGCTTTATAAAGTCAAACAGAAAACTTCCTCTGTTATTGTTTTCACTTTTTCGTTATTTATGTGAGAAGTCATACATAGACTCTTCGCATTTCATTATGCTCATGTTTTCTTGTTTTGTGCAAAGAATTATTGTCTTCTCTTGAAGTATTACAAATAATGTTCACATGGCAAATAACTTTGATTTACTTTTGAGTGTATCATATTTAATTTATTTCAAATGTAAACCAGTTTTTAATGAACCACACATCCCCATTAAGAAAACAATGATTTGATTTCATAACATTTTGATATATATTGGCCGGACATGTGGGTAGTTCACACAGATTAAAAGGAAGTTGGCTTTTTTTTTTTTTCAACTGCAAGTTGCCACTCTTTTTCAGTTGAGCCATCTATTCTTGGGCTCATGGTTGATTCATGTTGGGTCCTTGCAATATCACATGACAAAGAGTAAGGTCTTTTACCTGCTCTTTTGCAAAGTGTCTTTAGATAACATTTGTGTTGAATTGCCGCTATACAAATAAAGATTGAGTGATTGATTGTTTAATCGACTTCCATCCAATCTCTCATCATCATTCACTCACAAGTTCCTACACAAATCTGTAGGAACGTACTTTACTTGAGTATTTAAAATTTTTTGCAACTTCTACATTTAATTCACTACATTTTATCTTCAAAAATGATATTTTTACTCCACTAAATGAGTATTGGACACCTCTTTACAATATAAAATCTGAATGTAATTGTCATCGTCATCTGTATTGATTATCTGGACTATGCATGTTCGTGCAAGAACACGCGAAAGTAATGGGCGCTGTCTCATTAAATCAATTCAAGGCATATCCAGCCATGTCTTCAGAACGTGACACCATGGCTGCCACCTCATATGTCACAGCTACAGGCGAGACAGCAGAATGTGATGCTGCTACACCGCAAACATCTAATGAACAATACAATCTGGCTGTCCTGTGTCTTTGTGCTTTTACTTGTACTTTTCATTACTATACTTAAGTACATTTTCACACCAGAGACTTTTGATACTTCAGTGCATTTATATAGGTTTGAGTCATTAGCGATTTTATTAAAGGTGACTTTTACTTTTAGCTTTTAGCTTAGTAACTTTCAAGCTAGGAATCTTTACTTTTACTCAAGTCTGTTTTTCAAGTATTTTTATTAACATTACTTTACTTATAAACACATCAGGTTCAAATCTGTACAGGAAAGGGCAAAGAATTGTGTATTCAACTGTAAATAATGATGAATACACTTCATTAAAGAAGTGGCTACATTTGAATTATTCTTCACTTAACTTCACATAATCAATAAACTGTCTAATACATACAGTGAGTCAACATGAACCGGAAGTCTTTCCCTACTTTAAATTTTAAAACTAGGACGTATTTTACAGATGTAGTCTTGTCAGATGCATGTTGGGTGCTACATATCCAATTCCAGCTGCTGCAAAATAAAGAGCTCTGCAACTCTCTTAAAATGGGCGGCCATTAACTGTTTCCATTGTGAACTACGCTCAGATTTGCGGTCATGAGCTGCAAATGTGCCCGTTCAGTTTGCAGTTTACCAAAACGTGCATGTTTAATGAATGCATTCTTTTAGCATGTTAAGACACATCATTGTGTACAATATTGTTTGGATTTTTCTAAACAATGTTAATAGAGATTTTAAAGCAAAAATAAATCATCATTTTTTGTTTTTTAACAACTAGAACATCATCCTAGTAATTTTATACAGTTCCTTACCACGCAGTAAAACCTCAATGTGTCCTTCCAACCTTACTTTCCTGCAAAAGGATCATTACCCCATAATTGTTCTTCCAAACAACAGAAACATATGCATTATATTGTCCATTTTCAGTGTAATGTGAGTTCTGTGCTTGCATTTTATGTGCAGGCAATAATACTTGTTATTACACAATATTAAATTAGGAAGCGGCGGGAAAATCTTCACCAGTCCAAGCAAAGCCAATAAGCATTTTAAGCTAGGTTCAACACCACAAACTAAATCCAAAATGACAAGAAATGAAGTATTTTAAATACTGATGTGAAGGCCAAATTGCTTTGGTTTCTCTTGTTTCAACCAGCCAATAGTCTTTAAAAGAGAAAGGTGCTTGGGAAAGATAGTATATTGGAAAAACATGTGCAGGGTTTTTTTTCTTTTCTTTCTTCACATTTTTCTAAGTTTTAGCTTCCTGATGCCGCAAAATCGTTATTTTGTTGATCACATGCTGAACTCAATAAAATGTTAAATCCAGCCCTCACCCCTTGAATAATCGTGGTGCAAAGAATTTCTGCTTTACAAGAAAGGTACACTAGGTAATTGTTACCAGTTCAAACTGAACTTGTGATTGCTTTGTACATTTTGTTTATTAGAGGTCTCAGACTGTATATACATTTAATTTTTAAACCAAACAAGTTGAGCCACTGAACACCATTAGGGCCTGAGCTATGCTCAACCCATGTTTTTAAATGGTCCTGTGCCAGCATGCTTATCCATACCCTTGGGGAACAACAGAACCAGACCCATTGTTTGCAGAAGGTTGGGGGAATTGGTAAGGGTTGATTGGGAAAATTGGAGGATTTGATCAGTAAAACGTGACTATCAGCTGTCAATCATCTGATAAAGAGACTGCAGGAGAGGCAATCGGTATGGGTTTTAGCTTATATTAAAGAGCCCCTTTTTGGGGTTCTTATATTTAATCTATGTACCTACTTTTGTACGTTCACAATAGCTAAAGTTCTAAAAAAGTGTCTGTTTTCATGTACTGCTCCTCCTTGCTCCCTCTACGCTCTGAGTCTGTCAGCTACACTCTGTTGAGCCCACACTGTTAGACCCCACGTGGGACAAGTCTGCTCTGATTGGTCTGCCGATCCGCTCTGTCGTTATTGGTCAGTTGCTCAGCACGCTTCTCGTAAATTTCAACATGAGCTGCAGGGCTTGCCACAACGAGCCAATGGGCTTAGATCAGTGATCTCACACTGACAATGACGCCGCACTGACACATTTTTATCAAGGGGGGCTAGAACCGAGCGTTACATGCGGCTAATGCTACAGCTAACAGGAGGAGGTAGGAGAAGCCGCGTTTACGCGGACTTTGAATTTTTGCACAAAGATGTGCCTAAACATGCACAGGACACTTGTGCCATAAGACTCTGGAGCTAACAGAAGGTTAACTTTGCTAAGCATAGAGACTGGACACAAGCTAGAACTGTTTTACAGAGCCAAATATAAACTCAATTAACTGGTTAGTAGGTTTATGCACCAGAAGTTGTCTTGGTCATTAGCTGTAATTCATTTATTTCTGTCTGGATATTGTGGGTTGTCAGGTTGAGATTCTGAAATAAATATCGAACAGCACGCACATCCGAATCGTTAAGTACTGGGTGGACAAAAAATATACACAGGCAAAAGGAAGTCTAAGTCTGCACACAAGAAGTTCCTCCAATTAATGGCATTCATCACCACATGTGATGTTTCGGCCCTAGCCATTCATCAGACATGATTCTGGCCAACAAGTTTGGCCCATAAGCCATTGTAAAACTGCAACTCAACATTTGCAGCATTACTTCAGCTTTGGTTAAGGATTTTTTTTAAACATTTACATTTTCAGCAAAAGACATATAACAAAACATGTCTAAGTGTGTGTAGATAACTCTTAGTTTATGCATGAAACTGATCTAATCACTCGAACAAATGAAAAGAGAGGAATAGATCTACCTCTGAAATCTAACCAAGGCAATGTTTAAAATTGTGCTTTATACAATTTATTTGGTGTTACGGTTTCAAAAATCACTTTTACAAATTTATCATGAGCATATCTTTAAACATGCGCTGACATTGTCATGTCATTTACAGTCCACATCTGGATAAATCTACTTTTCAGTGAACTTTCTTCCCATTGAAGAAAGGAACATCTTGTAGATCTTAATGTTGCCTTGTTTAAATAAAACTGCCCATTGGGAGCTGAACTGTGTATGGCCCTTTTTCTTTTTTCTGTAGTGAAGAAATAATTCCTTTAAAATGGTTGCAGTCTGGTACATTGAAACCAGCCCACGTGTACGCTCCTCCTCATCACTAATGCCATCAAACTATCAGCTACTGATCTGTAAGGGTACTAGTTTTAATATTGTGTTAGCCACAAACAAACACAGACCATTTTTGGTCTTTATGCTACGCTAAGCTAATCATCTGCTAGGAACATTGTTTGTTTAGCATACAGACCAAGCAGCAACCTCTGATCCTGAAAAATGAAGCCAATGCGTAAGTGCAAAATCCTGCAGTTCATCGAATGTCCTCTTGAGGCTGGCTCCAGGAACACCGGAAGTCACATACACATGACTGGCAAAAAAGCTGTTTTTACAGCTTAAATAAACAGGTTAACAGCCTGGTACAAAAAAACTAAATAGGTCTGATTAGTTAATGTCATCACTGGCACACACTGTACAGGGGATGATTTCTTTTTGACAGCTAATAGAAATAATCCAAAAATGTGTTGTCCCATTGAGGCATTGCCTTTCAACTGTCCACAATAAGTGGAAACGTGGGCCCTATGATCGTGTGGATTTAGTTTGCGGAGGTCTGCTCACTTACGTAACTGTGTTTTGGCAACGTTTCTACAACTCTCTTATCTCCCCCTGCCAAGCTGCTTCTTGGTCAACCCAAGCAACAGAGTAAATTTAACTAATGATTCGGGATTACGGCTTATCGACATTTTTAAACAAAGACTTTTGACTTTTTTAAACAAAGTGGGGTAAATATAAACAGTCATCCACCATTTCTGTCTCTAAAAAATCAAAGCATGTGTGTGTTGGATGAAACAGTTGCAGTTGCAGCCACATGATAGCCAGTTTGAAGACTGAGATTCTGTAGGGAACACAAACACATTTCAGCAATCAGTTATCCATCATTCCACGGGTTTGTCTCGCTGAAACTCCTCCTCACACTTAATGGGATCAACTTAAAGGTTGCTGCAGGGAAGGGCCAAATATTCCATGAAAAACCTCAGCTCTCCAGTTCCCTGAAAGCTTTCTTGGTCAACAAATGAATCCAAGAGAGAAAGGGGAGATGACACTGCCAAAGACACCCACCATTGGCCTTATTCTAATATCTGTCAAAATATAAATCAATAAAACCTGAAGACAAATGACCGGGCGCTGGATGTTGCAAAGCCAAGCAACTCTGCTCTGAATCCGAATCGCAGCATCTCATATGAATTTCAATGATTCTTTTGTAAACTTTTTAGATATGCATCACCTCGCTCAGTGTGCGTGTCAGGTTATAAATCAGCGGCCCACTCCTGATTCTGAGCCCAATGCTGACTTCAGCACTGTCACGCTCAATGGCAACAGGATGAACGTTATCGACCAGGCCTATGAGCCAGAAAACGATGTAAACTTCAAGGGAGCACCCATGGTACCAAGCATGGCAAACATCTGTGCAACACATGTCTGCTGCACAAACAATGAGTGACTTGTGCTCACACACTTCAGCAATATCGGAAGGCACACAGTGGACTCGATCAATATTTGACCCCCTCTAATCCTTCCTCAGCGAGCTCTGCTCCAATGCTCCCTTCTCGTTATGCCTTACTTCTTTATCCTTTGCCATTTCTTTGAAAACAGGACACAGTGCTATCTCCAAATTTGCCTTCATGAACATTCTTAGCAGAAAAGAAAAGTGAAGCCTGATAACTCTAGATTGTTCTGTCGAGTCACATGCTTCGTCTGCACAGGGGATGAGATCCAAATATTCATCTTTCTGTGTATTAGAAATGTCTGTTGTAATTGCTATTGTGCAAATTTATGTTTCCAAGTGGATGCTACTGCTGAAGTGTGCTCTTGAAATAAAGGGTAAAAAGTAAGACTAGTTAGAAATAGCCATTAATACTATACGTCTCAAACCTCGACCTGGACCCCCTGAGACGGTGTGGAAGTGTTTTATGATTAAATTTGGAACACTAAAAAAAGAAAAGAAAGAAAAAAACATCGCTGCAATGAATGAATTTAACCAGCTGATGCAACTAAGAATGAAGTGGATGTGATTCTTGGATACGTCAGTCAGTATTTGGCTCAGAGGTATAAAAATTGAAACACCACTGCCAACTACTGTCTCGTGAACCCACTTTCTCCTTAATAAGACCGAATGAGTGTTATGTAAGATAAGGCTCAAATGTATGCTAGGCTTTTATTTTCCTTTAACAAATTTTCAGAAGGAGCAGAGACATTTGCTCATGTGGGCCGCTCGAATCAAGATTTCAAAACCTTGCATGAATATGTTTTTTGAATTAATATCACTTCTTATGATAAACTAAGACCCCACCTACAGCATGAAGATGATCTTATGGCTGTCATTGTTTGAGTTCAATGAGAACAGACTATGGGCTATTAAACCAAATCGAGCAACACATAATATACTACATGTGGTAATACTCCACTCCACAATAAGCAGTCACGCTACTCTACGAGGTGTCAGGGGAGCAATACATCCTACTGTAACCTTCATACTGTGTGAGTATCATCAATTACCAGCATGGTGCTGCTCTGACATGGTGCTGAATGTTGTTCTTGGCACAGAAGCCAAGAGAGAGAAGAGCAGCAGAGTGAGGAAGCCTAATTGTGATGTGCCATAATTTGCCGCTCCCGGCCTCTCACTCAGGATATGGGTGAGGTCAAAGGTGACATAGAGGAGTCCATCAGAGTCAAAGCATGCTTAAGTCATCTGTACAAAGTTATTGGCGGTGAAAGCAACTTGGTCAGACAGGGGACCTAATCAGATTTCAAAGTAAACATGGTGCCGCCGGCGAGTCCAAACATTGTTGCTAATTGCATCTGTCTTCATTTTCCGCAACTCACTGTACAACACCAATGAAAGAGAAAACTCGGTGGAACAGGAAATGTGTCTAAACCACCGAAAGCACCTCAACCTCACCTCAATTTTTTGTCCATAGCATTTTAGGGATGCCAACTCTGATTGCTTCTGTCACAAATCAAAATATCATGCCTGTGAAGTGTTTCTACTGGAATATTTCTCTTTTTTCATACATGGAGAGTGAAAAGGAAAATATATAAATGCTTGTCCCATATGCCATATGTGGGGGGGCTTCCAGAGCATGGAAACCTACGTAAGCACCAGTCAAGTAGCACAATTTGGGTTTTCAGATGGCTGCAATTGATCTCACATATAGTGACATTTCTGTACAAGAGAGCGGCTCCAAGTTAAACAGGCGCCTCATGTCAAGAGGCTTTTTTCACCACCACCACATCCAGCTGCATCTCAAAGTTATGGACAGCTTGTTCACAGGGCGCTTTAACCATCATGTCCTGAAATCCCAGGAGTCCCAGCTGCTGCATGGTGTTTATTGCAGGTCACTGTTAGAGCCCTGGTCTTCACTGGCACCTTGGCAGACAAGGGAAAGCCCTCTACCCCAAAGGACAGTGTAGGATTGTTTTAATGTGGTTTCTTTGCTATTTTGTGCTCCAGCAAAAAACCAACCACATATCAACTGACTGCCATGTGCAGACTTGAAAATTACAAGTTCACTGATCGCCAAAGCTAAGCGTAACCTAAACTGTACACAGTGTTGTTATTTGTTATTCTCTCACAGAGAGGATGACATTTTATCTTCCCCTTGTGCACTTGACCATTATTGATGATGCCAGGCTACTTAACAATGTCAGTGCCATTTGAAAAAGTATCATTGTTGCCCTTTCAATCAGAACATAGACAGTATGCACAACAGTTGGTTATGTGCAGTGAGCAGCACTGGATATGACATCAGATCTCTGAAATGTCTCTGTAAGCAAGTTTGTGCTAAGCCCACATCAACAAGTTATGCGGTAAGAGAGAAATGTGTAAGCAGGCATGCACAGGGAGGGGATGAGATTCCCAGAGGCTCCTGAGGGAAATCAGGATATAATGGTCAATGTGCTTGGAAGGCACATTTCATATTTTCAGACGAAACTGATAGATTCTTGACTCAACTGACTGTCCAACCAAATAATTAGAAGGGGATTATATAAAAATGGAAGTGGTGCATGAGAATGGCATCATCTGGATTGTGAATTTTTGCTGTAGCCTGCAAACCATCATGCTGTATGTTGCTGTCTGGTGCATTGGGAATGCAAGTTTAGGTTTACAGTGTACTTGTATTGCATTTACTTTCCCAAGCCTGAGAATGTTCAGTTTGGGTTTGAAAGTCAAAATGGCACGTTAAGCCATCATGAATGCAAACTATGAATGACATCAAGTTATTCTTTTGTTTTTATGGCAGTTTTTTCATAGCCACATCTTATAAAAAAGTTTAAAAGACAGTACTTATATGCCTATACATATTTAATATTCATGTTAATATTCACATGTACATAATAATAATAGGCTACTAGAAGTTGTAGCAGAAGAAAAGTAGTTTGGTGGTTTTATTTTTTTAATCATCCTCAGACACGCCCACAGATGGCATGTCGATGACGTAGGCACGCGTATGTTGTCAGAAGAGAAAAGATGGCGTCGGTGTCAGACATGTACGATGTTGGATGGGAAGGTAAGACAAAAGATAAAAAAAATATTCTGCTAACTTGTCATCGAAATATGCTTTTATAATTTAGTCTTACGAGTTTTCTTGTGCAAGAACACAAGTAAGCGCCGTCATTTCCCATGACTGAAAATAAGTCATCGTGTCAAGGAGTAAGCTAATTCTTGTTAGCATGGTTAGCTCATCGTTAGCTGGATTTATCAGTTACAGTTTATCCACACAAGCTCGACGGTTGTCACTTTGGACTTAGTTTTTGAAGGTGCTGAAGTTGCGTTTCATGTTCAAGTGCCGGAGTTGTCTGTTTGGTTCTACATAATGCCTGTAGCTTGCTGGAAAGCTAATGCAAGGCACTCATGGTTTCGGCTAACGTTAGCTGCTAACGAGAGAGAAATAAACATTACATGTTAATACTAATGTTCTTGTATTCACACTG
This sequence comes from Labrus bergylta, assembly GCF_963930695.1. Taxonomy (NCBI): domain Eukaryota; kingdom Metazoa; phylum Chordata; class Actinopteri; order Labriformes; family Labridae; genus Labrus; species Labrus bergylta. The sequence goes on along the minus strand of NC_089202.1, from coordinate 2,681,523 downwards.
CGGAGTCCTAACGTTGTAAGAGTAGTAATAGGGGATAACATGGATCTGATACTCTGAACTAAACAAAAAATGTAAGCTAAAGTGAATTACTGTCCTTTTTTTTTGCTTTCTGAGTACCATCAGCTGAATCCACTCATTTAAAATGCTGAAATTCAGTTTAGTGCAGTTGTGTTAAAATATGGACAGGCATCTTGTTTTCACACTTCCATGCTGTGATTGTGTATCACACAGTCGCAAAGATGTATGATCAGATTGGAAACTCTTCTTTCGCTGATACTTGTGTCCCCTTATGCTTTATTTTTCCACAGAAATGAGAGATAAGCTGCGTAAATGGAGAGAGGATAACTGCAGAAATAGTGAACAAATTGTGGATGTCGGCGAAGAGCTCATCTGTGATCATGCATCTAAACTGGGAGATGACAGTAAGTGTGCCACGATGACATTTATATCAAGTTGGCCCTATATGTCACCTTTCGACACCTCATTTTCAGTTTTGTAACATAACAGCAGACTGGTAGTGCTCTAAAATAAGAAAATGGTACCTAAGCCACTTTAACAGGGCAGAACTACTGTAGTTGTTGATGAGAATGACCAGACACCTTATGGAAACTCTCGCATCATATTATAAACGTAAAAGATAAGTTTGTCTGTTTCAACTATTTTTTCAACAAGGACCTTCTGCTGTTTAGCATCTGAAACCACTAAATGTCCCTCTGAAGAATCAGTCAAGCTAATGTTATTGACTGTGGGTTCATTCATACAACTGTGAGAGATATCATTGATCTAAGTGGGTGATTTGCTCCCAGCTCGATTTTTTTTCCCCTGTCCTCTCTTTTGTGGTATACATTTTTTTCTTTTGGATACATTTCTGAACAGGATCATAGGTTTCCTGTAATGTGGAAAACACAGATAGAAGGACAGCCATGCCTCAAAAGCCAAGAATACCAGTCAGAATACATTAAACATGTATTTAGGAGATTTCAGAAGGAAAGGTAAAATACTTAACTAAAAAAAAACATGGATAAGCAAGAAAGGAAACATTTTCATATTTAATGGTTTAGTGACCTAGATTGTTAGTAGGCAATGTCACAAAATATAGACCAATGGATTATCAGGAAAAGCTAAAGAGTAACTTTGAAAGATAACATAATTGCAGACCAGGAATGGAAGTTTTAAATTATTTCAAAATAAAGGTATACACATCAAATAACTGATCATAAGAATGATCAGGGTTCTTTTGTAGTAGTTGTTGTTAATTTTGATAGCTTTTATTCCTGCCCCGAAAAATGCACATCAGATCTTAGAAGCCTTTATCATCCTCTAAGCTCAACAGGACCACCTCTGCAGTCCCCATATTTAAGATGAGCTTGTCAGTCTTCTCTGCCCTGGTGGCTTTTAAACAAGACATGCTACGACTGCAAGTACATCTGGTGATTAGAGATTGCTTGTTTTCTCCTTTGTACACAAAAATTAATAGTAAATTAAAACACAATTGTTTATGATTTGTGCAGGGTTACAATAATTTATTTTACACACCTTGAATTGAACCTTGAATTCCATTCTGCAAAAAAATACTGAACCTATGCACACACATTTGATGTTCCTCATGTTCAGTCACGTTAGATAAAGTGAAATCTGCCTGAACATGGGGAACATCATCTGTGTCTACAAAGGTTTAGTATTTCTGTTTATGGATATGTCCAGATCTTCATAGATTGCTGCTGAACCCCTTGAAAATGTTAACTTTAGGAAACACTTGGTCATTAGATTTATATGTACCTTGTATAGTATGAAATAGGTCTGGGCATTTAATCAAGTTTCAATTTCAACAACGATTTTGTCCTTACACGATCATGAATACACAATAATCAAGATTAAACAATTACTGTGTGAAATGGTATACAGTTAACAGGGCAGGAAAGTAAGTATTGTCTCTTTCCTTGTGCAGCAGTAAGTATCTGCTTGAAACATTTAACCAGGAAGAATTGACTCTGTAACTGTACAGTCCTGCTGTATTACCCCATTCAACCCTTCCTCTCCCCTCCAGTCATAATCAGCCATACAGTCCTCAGAAGAAGGGAATAAACACTTTGCATGCCATGGTTTTATTGAATCCAGCTCTTAAATTGGCTGTGAAACGAGATGGTAATTATCAAAACAAGACTTGGAATCATTAAAGTCAGGAAAAAGGAGAGCCATTTGTTTTGGCATTGCCATCCATTTTTTTGGGTGGAGTTGGCTTTTATTATTATTCTCAATTAACAAGGGTTGTTCATTTTGCTGAACATGTCCAGTTAGATCGTCCAAGCTGTCTTTCAAACATGTTGTATTTATTCCATTAATTGGCCTCTGTAGCCAGACTATTAGTCAGTATGTTATAACGTTACAGTTCACTGAATGTAAAAACATCTTTTTTTTTAAGCAGGAAGGAATGGTTGTGCTTGGTAATAATGGTGCTGTGCCTGCTGGTCTCTACAAGAAGCCTATATGAATATATCAATCAAAAAACCTTTTACCTCATCACAAAAGGGAGACAAGCATCATGGAGTAGAAAATGGACAACGCAGAAATATTTGATACTGATGCAATTGATTACAAAACAACCACGCTTAAATATACTTTTAGAACAGATTGATTTATAGCCTTTTGGCAATCACTATGGATTGAAAAATACAAGAATTCTGTTTAATTTAAACATTCATTAACCATTCTAATTAACTTAAGATGTCTGGAACTAACTTCTACACATGTTCTCACATCTGCATTGCTTTAACATTCACTAATCAAAATAGTTTTATATTTTGCATATCTTGGCGCTGATGTATGCACATGTTTGTGTTTTCAGTGAAAAGAGACACACTGTGTTTTTAACACAACCACATTTAGCTCTTAAAGATCTGCCCAGCATGTGAACTTGAGCAGCTGTTAACACAGTCACACTATACAGAGTGTGAGATGACAAACAGCATGATGTGTCCAGAAATGTTAGTTTAGAGACTTTGGTTTCACTTAACATCTGAAAAGTGTTTTTTTAAATAATGTCAGCAATGTTTAATTCACTAATGAGGGACTTTGCTCTCATTGAACTGTCCAACTTGTGACTTGTATGTTTTTCCCTCCTTCAAATATCATCTTTTCCATGCCGTGTTTGTCATTTTACAACATGTTTTCTGAGATGATGTTCCACTTAATTCCCTCATATTTAACATAATTACTCTGAGATTGAATTAGTAGTTTATTACTAAATCACTAGAGCAATGAATAACATTACTGTAACACCATTCACAAGGTCCTTTACATGAAATGTTCCCGCATTTATGACCATTTTATTATTGTAGTACTTTTCAAATTGTAATTTTATATATGGTTTTAAACAAGCAACTTATTTTGAACATATTCCATTCAGAAGTTCTGAATGTAGCCTTACTGAAGTGAAAAGGGGAAAGTTCTTGAATGAAGTCTGGCACACTGATGGAAGTTTTTGGGTAAGAAACATGCGTGCAGCTATTGAGGACACACTCTCAAATCAGTTTGTCAACTGTACAGATCAGTATTTCATTTCATTTTTATTTTTTTTCATGTTACAGCAGACAGTTCAATGGAAAGGGCGTTAACAGAGTCCTCTTTGTCTGTGTCTCTTCTGCCCAGTATGGATTATTTATGAGCAGGTGATGATCGCAGCGCTGGACTGCAGTCGGGATGACTTGGCTCTGGTGAGTTTTTACCGCTCGTCCTCACACACCCAAGAGCTTCAAAAGCCATCCTTCACTCTCTCAGCCATTCCTACTTTGCTTCACCTCCTCTGCCAAATGTGAAAATCTGATTTTTATTTGGCCAAATGGTATTACTGTGTCTGTACTTTGGAAAAACAATTTGCTGAAAGTTGGGATTAGACGGTGTAGCAAACAAGTGGAGAAGCATGCTTCAAGTGTTAGCTGAACTTGGCCTTCAGTTATGGAGTTCAACAGCTTTTTCCCTCAGGCGTTTATTTGCCATGCTTAAACTTAATTCGATGTTTCTGAGTTCATGTTGAAATATTCATGCTCTAAAAATGTTCAAATCTGCAAAGGATAAAAAAAAAGAAGTCCAGAAATCATGGCAATAGAAAAGGTACATCTTTAATCAGAGTTGAAATGACTCCTTTGGCAAAAAAGAAAGACTCATTGATTAAAGAGAAGGCAGAACTCAGTCATTACAATTAGTTGTCTGTTGGCTATCCTTCCAGCCCTGCTGCCAAATTTAAAAAAAAAGAAGCAGAAGGACCAGACTCCAGCTGATGGATAGTGCAAACGATACAAACCACACTGCAGACGTTTCTCATCTCATTCAGTCTAATGCTGAATGTGATTGTAACCATTCCTCACTCCTTTCCTTACTATAGGATCAAACAAATATCAGCTCATTGCAGAGTGGAAGGAGGCTGTAGGTATTCTCCAAGTCCTCTTTTCACCTTAGAAACATTCATGTGCAATTTGGCGTATTGACTAACAGTCAGTACCCACAGCAAATGTTCAAACACAAGATTGTCCAATAGTTATACAGGCATCTTTTGAATCGGTTTGGAAAGTTTATTTTTTATTTTTTTTTAAGCTAAAACAGGTGAAATCAGACATTTTCTGTGACAGGTTTGTATCATGAAAGGTATGTGTGTCAGAGAATGTGTCAAAGTTAAGTTACAGCCAACTATAATTGGTCTCTCCTTTGCCCACATCCTCGCAGACCTGTCTACAGGAACTGAAGAAGCAGTTTCCAGAAAGCCACAGAGTGAAGCGATTAACGGGCATGAGGCTGGAAGCTTTGGAAAGGTAAGCTCCCCTGTACCAAAAGCTTCAGATGAAGAGGAGGCAAAAAAAACAGCTCAGCTTCACTCTCATGCACTGTGTACAGTGTCGTACTTTAGCTTAGGGGGTATAAACTGTTAGCACAGCTTTAGCGATAATGGTCAGGGTGTGTAAGTACAGCTCGTGTGTGGGGTAGGTTCTGTTTATGTTAGATCACCCAGGATTCCTTTGGGGAGGAGGGAACGGGTAGAGGAAAAGTTCATTGCTGGGTAGCCTGTGGCCCTTTAGTCTGAGTTAGGGATTCCCGAGGAGGAAGTGGTCAGAAGCCACTGTTATTCTGGGGGTCCCTCAATCTTTTTTGGTTTTGATTCCTCCCTTGTTTCCTCATTTTGCTACTCTATCTCTCTCTGTGTTTTCTCTCTCTGCCCTCCCTATTTTGATGCTTTCTTTTCCATGGTACAGAGACCAAAACAGAAGTGGGAAACTGCCTCAGTGCTGTAAATATTCACATGTCACCACAATGTCAACATTCTTTCCACCACTTTCAGTGATGCGTTTACTTTTTGAACCTGCTGTTTATAAAAAAAAAAAAGCAAGAAAAAGAGAGCAAAGAAAGATAAATAAGGAGGATTTTAGTCTTAACTAAAGTGAAAGAAGAGTACTTCAAATTGTTTACTACCTTACTCACATTTCCCACTCGGGTCACCATTGCTGGTTTATCGGTTATGTCACAGTTTATGTGATAATGAGAGTGATTGCTTGGGCACTGTCAGATTAAATAAACTACACACAGGGATCTAATTGGCAGCAGACAGAGCTACACTTGAATGACATAGCTTCAAACAACTAGGCCCTTCCCCTCCACACCAACAAACACACACACACACACACACACACACACACACACACACACACACACACACACACACACACACACACACTCGGTTCTTAAATAAATAAAGCGAATCAAAGTGGCTTGTGAGTGCTTGCCTGGTGCCATCTAAAATCTCCCCTAAAGTGTGGCTGAGTAATAAAGTGAATGTGAGGGAGGCAGCAGTGCTGGAAGTGGGGCTTCTCAGTGCTAATGGGAACCAGAGTTGCTTCTGTCTTTTGCAGACTATGGGCGGGACACTTTCTGATCACTGATCCCCGCTTTTGCAGCTGAAACATCAGCATTGCAGATTGCCACTAACAGAAAAAAGTTCTGAAATCATCCTTCAGCGCCTGATTTGACATGACAAGTGAATTGCACATGCCTTCTATTCTCAGATTTCTTTACCGGATGATTTGATATTTACAGCTCATAAATTTCCCCTTTAAACAGAATCATGTGGGCACAGCCCAGCAATTGAGGCGCGCCGTTCTGGATATTGTTGCTTATCAGGTTCATATGTCTGTACTGTGGTATACTGTATAAGCCAAGAGACAGACAACTGAACCGACATTACAGCTGCAGATCTAGACAGATGTAAAAGCAGCAATTAAATTTTGTTTAAAGGTGAATCAAACTAGATACAATCAAATGAAAATACAATCTTCAAAATACCAGGCTTTGTTTGTATTGATTTCATGACTCATTGTCAAGTGATTTAAGCGTCTCACAATGTCTGCTGTGTGACCAGTAACCTTGACTTAAATGAGTGTTTATTTCTTCCTTGAGATCACTGCTGATTTCTGTACAGCTTCACTGTAATCACAGGAACCTGCCACGATATATACACAAACTTGATTACCTTGAACTTTGTTTGATTTCCCCACCACCTAATTTCACTGGTCTCAGGACTGGGATTGGTTAAAAAAAAATTTATTCACCTCTCTTTCTCTTTCCAAAGGTACGACGAGGCCAACAAGCACTATGATGCCATTCTCCAGGATGACCCCACCAATACGGTAAGACAGGGGAGCGGGGAAAGAAAGGGGAAAGCCCCTCTGCTTAGTGAACTGCTTTGCTTCACTTTGTGGTCTCAGCTTTTCGGAGGGCTTTAAATCTGCTGAGGCACTTCGGTGTGAGCATTGTGTTTGCTCAGTTTAACTCCCCTTGGCCTCTATGACCTTAACCACAGTGCTGATCACCCTATCGCCCACACATCTAAAAGGAGGGGAGGGGGCTGGGCAGGTGGGGGATGATTCACGATCTGTGTCAGTGTCAGGCATGTTTGGTGTAAGTAAAGCGTAACTATAGGTCTGGTCTTTCAAGAAGGTGATTAACTGGACCTTTTAGGCCCTAACCCTCAGTGAGCTGAGCTGTGCTGAGCTGATAGCCCACCTTCTCCTTGCTGTCTTTTGGCTTCAGGTGCAAAGACTGCTGTGTGCTACGCACAGCGTGTTCATGTATATATAAGGTTTCTCTGTCTGTCTTAGCTATCTTTTCTGTCAGTTCACTGTTCATCTCTGCTCAATGACTTGCAGAAGCATGTCTAGCCAGTGTTCTGCCAATCCCACACCCCCAACCAAAAACAAAATGTACCTGCTGTTAATTGTTTCCATAAAGAGATGTGGCCATTCAAGGAAATACATCTTTTTAAGGGGTTTCAAACAAAACCCTGACCTTATTTATTTTGGCTGTTCCCTCCACCCCTCACCCCAAAGATGTTCAACAAGTTTTCTGTGCCGAGCTAACATACGGATTGCTTTAGAAGTACCAAACATTTTGTTTCAGTGCTTCAGAGACAGCACAGACATTCATGCTTTTGATGCCTTGTTATGATTTTCATATAAAGATCAAAATGGTGTGAAAGCATGACCATTCTACTCTGGACTCTCCTCAACAGTTAAAATTAACAAATTAGAAAGCATTGCTTTATTATATAAACAAATATTAATATTTTTTGCAATGTGTTTATTGGGAACATTGCCATAATGATACAATTTTGGTTTATTGAGCAGCCCTATTGTGGGTATGAACACTTATTATTGTTTCTTGGAACAGCTTTGGCTCAGTTGGTAGAGTAGGCTGTCACTCAACTGGGAGGTCGAGGGTTCTATCCCCAGCTCCTGCAGCCACATGTCCGATGTGTCTCTATGGGCAAGACACCTAACCCCAAATTGCTCCTTCTGCTTCGTCGGTGGCGTGTGAATGTGTATGAATGGGATTAGTGACTTCTGATGGTCACTTCACATAAAGCCTCTGCCATCGGTGTGAATGGATGTTAATGGGTATGTGTGATCTGTGGTAAAAAAAAGCTGAAGTCCATTTAATGACATGAATTTCTGCCAACAACAGCAGAAACAGTCAACTTTACTCATTCATGTAGAAGGTTCAATTCATGCCATGTCTGATGAGAAAATACCACTGGGAAGATTACAGTAAATTTTCTCTAAAGATTTTGTCCCAGTCTTGCCTGTCAAAAAAGATTAAACAGAGACCACTAATCCAAGTTGTTATTTTCAGAAACAAAACAGATACTCATTTAACAAGTTTATGTAATAGTACGGTAATTTAAATAATCTTCAACAAAAAGTTGTATCTACCGTTCCCATCAAAGGGAATTGGAAAAATCATTGAATCCCAGGGAACCTCCCCTCGTGGCACACATCTTCTGGGAATTTGAGTGACATCCTGGGAAAGGGAATGGTCGGTTTCCTGGTCTCTACTTGCTAGGTATTGCCACCCTACCACCCATAGGCTGTCAGTCAAACCCAGGGCTGGGAATGGAACAACAAAAAAGGCAAATAGGTTCTGTGTCCCTGGGATGTTAACCTTAAACCTTTTCCCAAAAATCCTTGTCCTGAGTTACTCGGGTGTAGTTGCGTTGGGTGGAGCGATGACATGCTGACATCATTTAGGTCACCTGTCTTGGATTGAGAGCTATCTCCTTTTTACAAGTTCCTCAGCATACTCTGAAGAATCAGGCAGGGGATGGGCTTGAGAAATGGCGGAAAATTGGCGACCACAAGCAAGACTTGCGAGGCATCCCAGCATGCAAAGCAGAGATTGGAAACTGAGCTGTTGTAATTACAGGCTGTGGAATAGATGTGGTACCCATTAACCAAAATTGTTGAATCAACAAAAATTGCTCAAGGTTTTTTTTTTGCCATGGCGGTGTCCAAAAAATGTTTCAAACTCTTAGCCCTTCCATTGCTTGTTATGTTCCAATACCTACAGCAATGATCTGGCAAAATTCTTGTCTGCGTGTGTAAAGGCACTTTTTATTTCCACCTTTCTTCGTACGACTGCTTATGACTGGGACATGACCAAAACATTTGCTTATAGGCACATACCAGCTTGTCCTTATTTCATCAGCATGTCAACTCAGTGGTATTGAATTCCAGCAATCTCATTTTAGCCTATTTTATTAATAAAAAATGAAGTATTTCTCGAAGAAGCCACTGGGGTTATGTATACAACCCCTGAGGTTTACCCACAATCATAAACCCTTACAGATTGATTGTGAGATGAGACTTTATTTGGGTGGCTAAATTAATCTGAAACTTAAAGCCTCATAGCAGGTTTTTTTTGACCATATTAAGGTAAAGTATATTCTTCATTTGAAACTTCCTGACCATGTCATTTCCCCATTGATATTGTGTGGATTAAGGTTTCTCCTGGGTCAACATCAGGCATGGGTGGTTACTTTCTTTTTGTACATTTGCATGTGTAACATGCATAATAATGGATTAACATTTTACAAGCAACATTGGGAATTCTAATCTCACATAAAACCCTAATATATTAATTCATGTACCCTGCTCGAAATTAATATCAATCTAACAAGAAAGCTAATATGGTCATTTTCACAGTTAAAGCACATTTCATTTAGGAAAAACACATTTATTTATTTTCCCTTTATTTTTGTAAATATAGAGAATTGTTTGCACCAAACGCCATGACAAATTGTATGTGTAAATGTTGTAACTTTTATCAACGTTGTTTTTCTCGATGGTATCTGTTTAATACGTCGGCATGTTGAAGCTTTGAATCACATTCCACACCGCTGTAACTGAGATTTGATGGCGCTGAATATTAAAATAATAATATTTACAAAGGTTATTATACTCTGATGGTGCCAGAGAAAGAGAGACAGCGATAGAAGGGCAGACACAAAACAAAATCAGAACATCTTATTTCTGAAGCATTGTGTTACTGTGTAACTCTCAGGTCCGTCAGTGAAGTTTATGAAACCCACTGCAGTCTGGAGTCTACGGTCACAGCTGTGTCGAATGAACGATCCCTCCGCAGTCTGAACACACATTCAGAGTTCTGTGTGCATGTTATTTATTTTAGGACAAAGTCATTGGTAGGGGCAATTCAGTGGTAGGCGGATATTTTTGTTGGGCATCCTTGTACAGCATTGTAGCATTAAACAATAATCAGGAAAACATCTTCCTCTCCTTTCACTTTTTCATCCTCTTCGGTAGTTTGTCACCACGTCTTCTGCTGCACTGGATTGAATATGATTCATCTCCTCCACTATATTGTTGTACTAACTTAATTGATTTCGATGAGGGCTAGGAGCGTTAGGAAAGTAGGCGTAGGCGGCCGCCTCCAAGTGTTGAATGCAGGAAATGTAGACAAATCTTATAAAATGTATATTCGCTGATTTTGCTTTGGCTTTTTAACTCTTTCTATTCCCTTTTCTTTTCATTTATCTTTAAAATTTAAGCATGAATGCTAAATAGTGATAGGTATGATGTTCTTGTTGCAATGTTTCTTGTAAATGAAGGCTGCGGTGGGTCAAAGCAAAGAGACAAGGGTGAGGTAAAAGTCTTCACCTCTTAGTCTCCTCATAGCACTAATTATAATAAAAAAAGAATCCCACCAATGACGGATCAAACCCACTGCCAGGTTTTTTCTGGATCATTAGTTGGAGAAAGGAGGAGAGAGAAAAGTGGTTTGGAATTGCTTCTTGTTTAATAAAGTGCTGTGTGACTCCCCGGGCTACCAACTTCCATATGTTTCTTTGAGACCCAAGTGTTCTTTATCTAGTAAAGCAAAAAAAGAGAGAAAAAAATGGGGAGAGGTGGGTGTGGTGATAGCAGGAGAACACAAGTGCAAAATACAACATTAAACATCACTGAAGTGAGTTTAGTTCTTTTCTGTTTCCTTTTTCTTTTTTTTTTATTGGATGAGAAAGTATCCCACATTTAGTCTAATGTGAGTATAAATTCCTGAATCTCACATAACATCATGTTTGAAATACACTGAAAGTAAAGTAGTGTGATATTTCCTTTTAAAGTCAGAGGGCCTAAAAGAAGGAATAACAGATTGACCTTACACTGCTCCTTGTTGTCAGATAACTTAACATCATTTTACCAATTTGGATGTTAACAATCCTTAGACTAAAAATACACACTTCTACCAATGTGAATGGTGTGTTTGGACACACATTAATGTAAGAAGAAATCCTTGCTGTTTATGTGAACATCCTTGAAGATATAGTCCTGTTGCCTTCTTCCTCGGGTAGGCGAAAACATTGCATGTCTGTTGAGTCTACTGAGCCTCTGCAGGTCCCTGTCCCAGCGTGATTGATAAGTGGATTTCTTGTGATGGTAGTGTCAGAAGAGGCCCCAATTTACGGCCCCTTAGACATGACTCATACACAGCCCTCAATGGCTTTGGTTAGCAGTGCAAGAGAGGAAGCCCCACTCAATCAAGTGCCAGTCCATAAATAAAAAAAAGGCTGTGGCAGGGCATTGCTTTTCTAATGGAGCGGCAGCCTCCTGTTAAGGTTTTCACTTACTACCAAATGGATGAGGAGGACTGGTGGGAGTCTTAACATTTGGAAAAGTTGGAGAAGCAGGAGTAATACTTTCTAATTCAGATTGATGACAGTCTAATCCACCTTAAGGTCACTTCAACATCAAAACGAAGCGGAAAGCAATTTCCAGCTGATGTAAGTTGGGCTGGTGCAGCGCTAAATGCGTGCCGTGCCTGCAGGAGGACAGGCGTTGGGGTTTCGTGGAGCGTGCCATTTTCCCCACTTGGTTAAGGGATGACTCACCACTTTATCGCAGCCACTGAGCTCATTCCAGCTCCCAAACATTGACTCATAGTGTGTGTCCATCTCCTGTCCGACATGGCCACTAAGTATCTGAAATTATGTCTACAGGCTAATTTTCATTTAAATATCTCCGTAGGAAGTAACATTTAGTGCACAAAGTGCCTTTTTTCCCTTTTTATTCTGTTCTTGTTGTAATGCATCAAATAAATAAAAGTTGCATAGTGAACTTATATTGTGGTTCACTTCAAAGACACTAATCTAAACACTCCACAACTCTTACACCTCTCACTGGCCTTCAGACAAACACTTGAGGGGTGGATTTTCTAATCCTGTTTACTCTCTGCTCCACAGGCGGCAAGGAAGCGCAAGATCTCCATCCTAAAGGCCCAGGGGAAGACCGCTGAAGCCATCCGGGAGCTCAATGAGTATCTTGAACAGTGAGTGTTTCTATAAGAGGGTCAGAGTGGCTCTTCCTCCTCTCCCCTGGCTTTTATTTGAACTAAAGCCTAAGTTCAGGACAGTCATTATTTTTTCTTAAACTATTCTCTCATGTAGCTAACACATTTTCTGTTTAGAAATTTTAAATGTATAAGGTGGAGAATTCATCACAAGTTTTGTGTTCACAGGTTTGTTGGGGATCAAGAAGCGTGGCACGAGCTATCGGAGCTTTACATCAACGAACATGAGTAAATACATATCTTACTTGATTATGTTTAATTCAGCATGACACATTTAAGAATAGGTTAGGCTTTATCTTGATGAAATTCCATGTCCCAAAAGTGTGAAGCAAAATAAATTTGAGTGAAGTCTAAAAAGACCATTTTTACTGAAAGGTAATCAAATGAGAGTTTTGAAAGCTAAATCACTTTGTGTTTTCTGAAGTTCTAAAGTTACTCTGGAATTCCTATTAAGGTTGTTAAAAGGTTCAATACTTCAATACTTACTGATACCGTGATAAGTACTGAAGCTTTAAAAAAAAACTTGCACATCTTCAGTAATATTTTCAGTCAACAGCTGCTGCGAGAGAGAGTAACAGCTGTCCATTCAGATTGACATTTCTCATGTCCTAAAGTTATGTTTATTTCCCTTAGAAACAGAGCACAGGAAGTGACAGTGTCCCAATTCAATCAGTAAGGTAGTTGCTGATTCATAATAAATGTTATTTCAGAACAATTTACAAAAAGAGCAAGTATTAGACCATACTCCTTTTTATATTAAATTTCACATTGTTGTGCAATTCAAACAGAGTGCGGTTTGCTTGCAATTTTATGCTAATTTGAAAAAGAACAATTCCTCCTATTTGTTTTCTAGGACTTTTATTTTTGTTGCCATGGTATCGAAACATATATATCGATATTGTTTGCCCTTACAAGTTTCATATCAAAGATTAAAATGATGATGTCGTGACAGCCCTACTTTCTATTCAGCTTCCACCTTTAACCTCTATTCAATTCAACTCAATTCAATTTATTTTTGTGTAGTGTCAACTCATAACAAGTGATAAATACCTTACTCTTTGTCTGTTAACATTACAAAGAGCAGGTAAAAAGACCTTATTCATTGTTATGTTACAAAAAGCAGGTAAAAGACATTACTCATTGCTATGTTACAAAGATCCGGCCTATCCATCATGAGCACTTTAGCAAAGCAGCAAAAGTTACAGTGGTAAGAAAAAAACTGCCTTATTAAAAGGCAGAAATCTTCGGCCGGATCCCCGGCTCATGACGAAACAGCCTTCACAGGCCTAGACTGCGCCGGGCTTGGAAAGGGATAGGGGGAGAGATGGGATAAGATGCAGGAAGAGGGATAGGGAGCAAGGGGGTGGGGGGGAGGCAAACCATCCATCAACAATCCAGCACCGGTCCTAACTATAAGATTTATCAAAAAGGAAAGTTTTAAGTCTATTCTTAAAAATACAGACTGTGTCTGCCTCCCAGACACTGGCTGGAAGGCGGTTACAGAGGAGAGGAGCCCGATAACTGAAGGCTTTACCCCCCATAGTACACTTGGAGACGGTAGGTACCACTAGCAGGCCTGCATTCTGGGACCGTAATGTTCTCGAGGGGCAGTACGGCACTAGTAGCTCCTTAAGATAAGATGGTGCCTGGCCATTTAGAGCTTTGTAAGTGAGAAGAAGGATCTTGAATTCTATTCTAGACTGTATAGGGAGCCATTGCAGAGAAGCCAGGACAGGAGTGATGTGGTCCCATTTCCTGGTTCTGGTCAGTACACGAGCTGCAGCGTTCTGGACTAGTTGAAGAGTTTTTAGAGACTTACCAGAGCACCCTGACAAAAGAGAGTTACAATAATCCAGTCTAGAGGTAACAAATGCATGAACTAGTTTTTCTGCATCATTTTGCGACAGGATATTCCTAATCTTGGATATATTACGAAGGTGAAAATAGGCTGTTCTTGAAACTTGCCTGATGTGAGCGCTAAAAGACATATTCCATTTTCTTTGTGGTAAACTATAACCCACCTTTGCGATTAGACCCTGTTTAAGCCCGTAGATGATTAAAGCAGGTCATTTTCACCATCTGTAGTTGGAACTGAGGCTAAAAGTTACTCAGTTGAGGAATCAAATAACTCTGTTCTATAACAAGGATTATATTCTGAGAAATTTGGGAGCAACAGAGGCAAGGGCAAATTATCTCTGTGGGAAATGAGCATGTTCTTTAGCTGATTGTCTGGAAAATGTCAACAAGCAACACTATGTTTGTCTTCTTCAGAACAACTGACATGAATGGGACTTTGTGAATTTTGGTCGTGAACGGACAAAAAAGTGAAACGTGCAACTTCTGATTGATGAGAGATTGAGATGTGTCTGCTGTGTTGATGTATTTTAGTGTCAGTGCCTCCATTGATGGCAGATGTTTGTTACATATAAAGTAGAAAACTGGTTATTTGTGTCAGGCAGCCAGACAAGTTGTATCTGTCAGTTTAACAGTTGCTTATGAGACTGATGGCTTGATCTCCACAGGGCCATTGGATGGCCACAATGGAGGCGGTGAGATACCAAACTCAGCCAGAGGTCTGAATGGAGCCCTGTCAATGTTTGTCACATAAGAGTTGTTTAATTGGATTTCAGTCTTAAGCCCCTCTCCTAGATATGAGAACAGAAAGACTTGCTGGCTTCCCACTGATATCTCAGTTGCCAAGGAGAATGTTCAGACAGACAAGAGTAGTGTTAGAAAAAAATAATATTGTTTGTTTCTCCTATTATCCCTCCTTAATTGTCTGGGGCTCAGGGGTTAGTGAAGCGGTGTCTGCAGTTGAACGATGGGTTTATATATGTGTGTGTGTTGTGTGCATCTCTAAGGCTGCGTGGTTGCTCTGGTAGGAAGGCAGTGGCAGCAGGAATGTGTGGCGCGGTGAGAAGGCTACTTATTGGATATTTTGTGCTTTTGTCTGGGAGGCTTTATTGCTGTAATAGCCAGAGGAAATCCAGGGGTGAGCGGATTATCTCCTAGCTTATCCCAACACTTCTAATATCAGACCATTCACTCCCACAGCCCCTTATCTATAGGCGTGTCAATTTCTTTTCTTTGTTTTCTTTATTTTGGGTTACAAACTCCCTGTTTCCCCTCCTCCTCCTCTTCCGGACGGCCCGGCATTATCAACACTCTTTTCCAGAGAGGATGGAGCAAGGAGGAAGGGATAGAAAGAGAGAGAGCACTTGCTGTGGAATTCCCAGGAGAAGGTGGTGGCACTCCTCCCCACCCCTCACCCCACCATCCCAGCTACAGAAAACAGAGGGTGATGGAGAAGGGAGGAAGACAAATAAACTTTCCTTCCCTCATTGCACAACACCCTGGGAGCTAAAAATAAACAAAGCAGTGTGTCTCTTTTGCTGCGATTGTAAAGGCTGCTGCTGGCATCGGTGTTAACACATTAAAAGGTAATTAATGGCCTCCGAGTTGACACTGTTAAAACAATCCTCATGCTGGCTGTGTCAAGACGAGGACTTATTTTTCCTGTGTGCGAGTATTTCACATAGCCACTGTAGGAATGTGCTGTTGGCCCTTTTCCTGCTCCAGCGTATGAAACTGTTTAACATAATTGGACTGGTCATCCAGAATTACAGGATAAATAGTAATATTTTTTCACACAAAAGTTTGTGTCTTATATTCAGTCAGAATGTGCTATTAAAATGGGGGTAAAAGCCGCTCCTGATGGTTTAAGTAACTTCCAAAAAGAAAACAGTTCTTACAGTCGTGAGCATAATGGTGTCTACAGCCTTACTCGAGCAATGTGGTGAAGAGTCCTCTCAGGAACTGAGACGCTCTCCAACTCTAGCTCAGTGATGGCCGGGTGAGATGGGATAGAAGAAGAGTGGAAGAGGTAAGGGTCTGGCTCCAGTACAAGACTCTGGTTGATGGCTGATGGAGCAGGCTCTGTTGCAGGCCACGGCCACTGCTCGAGCACATCTGAAAGTCTTTATACAGAGGAAGTGGTAATCGTAAGCAGCCCCCCAGCCTCCCAAGCCCTCTGATCTCCCCCTCAACCTAGCCCCTTCCCCCTGTTAATTTCTTTCTCCCCCCCGCCTTTTTGCTGTTAATCTTTCAGCTAGTTACCTTGGCGGACATTAAATAGGCCGTTTTCCATGTTGCGGCAGGAAACATTTGGATTGTCTGATTCCTGCATCACAGCATTTCCCCCTTATTTCACCAACGATGAAGTTCCTCAATCAAATCTGTCCCAGTTTGGAAGCCCTTTGACCCACACAGTGGCCTTTTTCTTTAAACTTTCACTTAATGTGGACTGTGTTCATAGACTGTCAGTGAAGCCCCATTTTATGTTGGTAGATTTCTGTGTGTTTTGGCCTCTGTTTTGCTAGGTGAACAGATGTTTTATGGCTTTGCATTCAATGATATACTGTATCTTAGCTCGTCTTGGCCTGGGTCTCTGAAGGGGAAACTGTGTATTAGAATTGGAGTGGCAGCAGATTAGTGTGAGGTCAACAGCTCAGCAGTCTGCTGCTGAGAAGTGATCTCATCTGAGTATAGGCACAGTGTGCCAGCTCTTACTGTAGTGCTGACCTCAGGAAGGTAGTTAACTACACATTAAAGGCTGGAAAAACACACCGATGAATCTCTACAGATCTCTGTAAACCATGCAAGTAATCGCATGTAAACTGACCCGTACCCCAAAGAGTTTTCAATACCAATTCATACCTGTGAATTTATTGGGCATGGATGTTGTGCTTCACAGTTGAGCAAGCTAAAAGATGACACAACCACAGCTGTATCAATCTGCTTACTGTTTTCTTTGTCGTTTCCACAGCTATGGAAAAGCTGCGTTTTGTCTGGAGGAGCTGATGATGACCAATCCTCACAATCACTTGTACTGTGAGCAGTACGCTGAGGTAGGTACCCGCCTGGATGTCCGTCAACAAGCATAGGGGCAAACGGTGGAATAACTGTTAGCTCTCTGTGAATGGTGCCTCTCTTTACATAGAAAGACACCGACACGCACCAAACGTCATTGGGAATACATGCTCATGAAAAGAGATGTGTTTACACAGGCTTGTCATGTATTGCTTATTCAGATGTCATGCTGTCATTGCCTGAGCTGCCCTTAAGCACAGCTTATTGTTTGTGTTTAATGCCTCCTCACACAGGTGAAATACACCCAGGGGGGGCTGGAAAACCTGGATCTGTCCAGGAAGTATTTTGCCCAGGCGCTGAGGCTGAACAACCGGAACATGAGGGCATTGTTTGGTTTGTACATGGTGAGTACTGCTTTGCATGAACAGAAAGTGGGAGAGAAAGAGGGAGGGTGAGAGAGGGAAAAAACAAAAACAGAAGAACCTTTTTTGTAACCCTGTGGTTTGTCAAGGTTGAGGCTGGCGTGTGTGCGTGCGTGCGCGTGTGTGTGTGTGTAGTTGTGCGTAGTTGTGCTTTTGGGGGGAGAGGAGAAGGGGCTCTCAGACAGGTCAGCTCACTGCTGACTCAGACGGTGAACTCCAGCATCGGAAAAGTCTGCCCCTAAGGAGCTCTTTATTTTCATAATAATACCCCTTTGGTGGGACTTTTTTTATGTTTATGACTAAAATAAATAAAGAAGTCACGGAGTGAAAAGGAGAAAAGCGCAAGAAAGAGAGCAGCTCGACTGCTGCAAGCATTTTGTCAGTGGCAAATTATCCAACCAGGTGCCTGTTTGATTGTAGTCTGGACCTTTCATCTACATATTTGTTTAAACAGGATGTTGTCTGCTAGTGCCAATGCATCATATGTAAGTGAGACTTGACATAAAAATACAAACGAAGCAGTACAGGGAGTGAAATGTGGAGAGGGGAAGCAGGTCTATCACAGAGAGCCCCAGTGTTTTCCTGTGTGCTGCACTGGGAATCTTCAGGTAGTCCAAACACCTCACAGCAGCCCTGAAAACGCTCTGAGGTGTGTGCAGAGTACAGGACGAGCAGGGCAGGGTCAGACCCATACATCGGCTTCTGTTAATGCTCACGTTTGTCTAGAGACAAAGCAGGCCCTGTACTGTTTCCTGACAAGTCGTCTGCTGACACACGGCTCTTAAATGGAGGCTTCAGGTGGGAGTTTATTCTTAATGATTCACAGATCGTATAAAGAGTGTCTTTTTCAGATTTTAAGATCTTCTCTGTGGTCCAGAACTTGACAGGTGTGAGAAGTTCAGTGAAAGGGCAGGAAACTTTCACCATTTTATGCCATCTGAGTCAGTTGAATGGAACACCTAGTAGCACTGACCACAGTTGGGTTGTGGGTTAGTTACTCACAGCACTTGAATGGGGATTCCCCTCCATAACTGGGCACACTTTAATTCGGGGATAGCCTGCCTGGGTTGTCATAATCTAAATTAAGGTTTTTTTTTCCTAAGTTAAAAAAGAAATAAAAAATAGATGCTTACTAAATAAAACAGAAGCCAAACCATGTGATAGAAAAAACAGGGTCAGGTTGATTGGTGTGCAGTTAAAGTTTCAGCGCACTGGTAGGGAGGGCTTTGAAGTGCAGGCAGTGTAAGCCCTCTGGGGTTTGCTGTGTGGAGAGGATGGCAGGAACATGGGAAAGACATGGGATTTGTGGTACGGAGGGGAGCTGTCGGGGCAGGCAGAGACCGTGATTCACACAGCGCTCGTTCACTGTGTGCCGGCTTTTTTTCTAGAAGACATACAAGGTCCTTTCATCGGCGAGAATCGACGGTGTTGGAGAAATTGTGCCCTGTTAAGTGACAATTTACGTATGAAGCATTAAAACACTCACTTTTTCCTTCCTATAAATGATTTCTCCTGTGTCATCAGGCCAAGGTCTGTTTTTTCTCTTCATTCTGCCACAATGACTGGTGGAGTGGTAGATGGGGAGAGTGGTTGCACATTCATCTCAATTAGGCTTTTATTGCTGTTTCACCAAGTTTTGATATAAGAACTCTTCCTTTGTGCTCTCCTTTGCTTCTTCTTTCCGTTTTCTGTTTTTCCTCTAGTCTGCAAGTCACATTGCTGCTAGTCCAAAAGTCAGTGCCAAAGTGAAGAAGGACAACATGAAGTATGCTGCTTGGGCTGCCACACAGATAAATAGAGCCTACAAGGTAAGGCTTCATAATCAATCTTCACTGTATATTGCATGTATCACTCTTGTCCTGGTATCTGTCTTTTATATATTATTATTATTTTTACTCTTTCCCACATCTCATCTAATTCCAACTGACATCATGAGATCTTATGACTCTTCTGTTTAAGCTTTCATGGTGTATTTGCACACAATATCCAGACTTCCAGAAATCCCCTCATTTGCATAGTTTGTGCTAAGTATTCACCACCAGATGACCCCTGAATGCACAGCAATCCTGAAGGATGCTTTCGACTTGTAGCGTTGTAATAACAACCCCAGTGTCTTTCACTGTGTCTGGGTACATTTACTTTTAATGTGTTGACTTAAGGCCACAATGTCTGCTAAGACTTTATTCCACACCCTGGCTTCTCCGATGAGCTTCTCGTGGAGCCACAAACTGACTCTCTGTGGACCAGAATCACGCTAGACTGTAGCTGAGAAATGTCTTGTTCAGTGATTTTCAAAGAGAGGTTCACAGATCCTCCTGTGCTTTTGCACATATAGGATTCTAATGATAGATGGTCATGTATTTTTCATCAGCTGCAGCATTCCCTAAAAAGTTATCAATTTGATAATAAATAAGAAGACTTCATCTTGCCAGATGAGTGTCCCTGTGAGTCAATTTTTTGTGATATGAAAGAATCATTTTATAAGCAAAGTGGCTAAACAATTGAGATAAAGGATGAAAGTGTTTGTGTGTGCTTACACGCTTCAAAACGTATATTTTGCACATGCATACAAAGTAAGGAGAGGAAAATGTGAGGAGCTGTTCTCTTGGTATCAAGGAAATTGTTTATGCTGGTATCATGGCAACCCAAATATAAAGGCATATTTAAAAGCCATTTCCCTTGCCATATGTGTTGCTTATTTGGGCAGCAACAGTAAAACAAGTAATAAGCGGTTTCTAGCTCAACATGTGTGGGTCCTGTTGAGAGAGCGAGGGGATCCCTGCTGAGCCTCCAAAGACCTCATCTCACCACACACTCGGCTCTCCTCTCCTTATAGACACTTTTCACATGTCAAGCACTCAGACAAGTGTGACGGCTCTGTTGGAAAAAGTGCATGTGAGTAACGTCACTGTGAGCAGTGGTTCTGTTTGTCACTCTTACATTGTGTCACAGAAGAGCTTTAAGCTTCGACATGATCTGTTTAGGTTGAAGTTCATGTGGAATGAACTGTCATGTCTGAAGAGGCGCAGCTTGTTTTGTTTAGGTCAACACTTGGTATATATGCAGATATTGATCTCCTTGAAATATAGAAAAAATTTAGAGGTGGGCAGGTCAACCAGTCAATCAAAATGTCTCGATTGATCTCTAGTCCACACTACTTGTTACTTTGATCAGTCTGCTGGCTCACCTCATCTCGCTGCCTCTGAAAGTCTTTGATCCCAGCAGGGGACATGAAGAATACCTACAACTTATCATAAATCTGAGGCCCAAAAAGAAGGAGAGAAACGAAATGTGTAAAAAAAGAAAAGAAAATCTATTTGGAGGGAACTAAGTGTCCATATGTCTGAAGAAAGAAGTATGTTTTCAAGGTATCAGACTCTCACAGGGCGGAAGAGTGAGATGACAATGCAGCCAGGTTCCAAGTATGATGAAGACCATGGGCCACTGATCCTATCAAAATCTATAAGAAGAAAAACAGTCATTCAATGAACATATTACGCCTCATTGCATTTTTACATCAAAATTCATTGAATTATTGGCAGTTGCAAAGATGCAAACAATGTATATAAATAAATCAAACAAGTTATAAGAGACTGATTCAAAGAGTACATTGAGACAGCATCTGATACTTGTTACAGGGATTAAACAGTAGCGTAACCAGTGATGTAGCACATGTTTTACTCGCTTAAATATTTTTCTTATTGCCAAGGAGGTGTGGGAGAGGGTTTTACCCACAGACAGACACACATCTGTGTTTGGTGATGTTGGCTGTAATGAATCAAATAGACGGATCTTTGCTTCCCAAACACTGCCTTAAATATGACTCTGAAGGATTTCTGTAGACTCTCTTTACTGACTGAATCATGAGTCGAGTTGACAATTAAAGCTAGGAAGAGCAATGTATTGAGCAGCATTTTTGCTGACATGTTGAAACGGTCTCAATATTTATAATTCACATACTCTGACAACCTATTTTTCTAGTTGTGTACTGTTAAAATCAGACATTCTCTTGATGATTTCTGCATAGTTGCCACCCCACAGATTTAACACTGATATTATTTATAGAAAAGCCTTGGAGAAAAACAGAAAACGTCATGGGAAAATCAGCTTTTTTACACTTAAATCAAATCTATGTTGAAATCAACACTAACGTGCGTGCGCATGTGCATGCGTGCTGGCACCATGCACATGCTTGCTTTAGATGCTTTTTTTGGTTGCTGTGTCAGGCGAGTTAAATGACAAGGTGTAAGGTTGCCTCCTTTATTGTCTCACACCCCACCTCCAGTTAAATGACTTCTGAGATCTTTAAGGGGTAGCGGCGGTGCGGGCCTCTGTCAGACAGCTGCAGGCTGCTGTGCGCTTGTGCACGCTGATTGATGGCCCCTTTTAAAGCGTTGCTCGTGTCAGTCGTCCACTTTTATTAGACCTCGGTACCTGGTGATTGTCATTCCTCAGTGACAGAAAAAGGTGGGCAGGTGAGTGCAAGTGGGAGCAGACGTCAGCGAGAGGTCACAACTGACTTAAAAAAAAAGAAAAAAAGTAATTACCTCAGTGTGGTCGGTTGACATGTAAAAGACCTGGAGACGTGTGGGATATAGGTGCAGGGGGCTTCAAAGCAACACGGCATGGCCTGCCCTCCTGCCCTAACTTTTGAAACAGATTCTCTGATTAGCTCCTCTGTCACGGACCACAGGCTCCTGCTGCGTCACGACTCTATTATCAGAAGCTCTAAATAGATGTGGATCCGTCTGGTCTGCTCCTGCTGTTGTAGAACAGGGCAGGAGTTAATGTGGTGGTCTCACCTCAGGCTGAGGAGATAATTGACTACCGGGCCCAGGGTAATGGCGCATTAGGCAGCAAGGCAATGAAATGCACTGATCATTATATCTACCCCAAACACACACAAACACACACATCCTAAATCTAGAAGAATGAGTCACACTTGGAAATTACGTCGCTAATTGAACACCTTAGCCAACTTCCTTCTCCCAGTTAGAGTCTGGCTTAAGAGGAAGGAAAATAGTTTTTGCCATGGAAATAGGCAACAATTAGGGTACAGTTAGTTCCTGTTTGTAGCAGCCTGAGCAGGGCCAAAAGGTGACTGCTCCACAGGCATGACTTTATGTTGAATATAAGGCTGAGTGTTGTCTCTTTTTCTGTTCTTCCGCAAATAGTTTGAATGTCGACGAAGGGCTTTGTGTGTTTTGAAAGAAAGCCAAGACAGTCTTGGTGTGGGCACAAAACTAACATCTCTGCAGCCAACTGTTTGTGTTTCAATTATAGAAAAACTGTTCACAGTGGGGTTGTGTGCATATGCTTCTGTCTGAGTGTGCACAAACACTCATGGGATTCATCTCTCACCTATGAGGAAGGCGCAGAATGTGCGCTTTTGTCCAGAGCTGCATTAAGTATCCCATGCTTGTTCGGCTCAGTGTAGTGGTGTTTCCATAATTTTTTTATGATTGCCTCCAGCTTGTCCTTTCAGCTGTTTTTACTGGTCATTGTTGACATGTCTACAATGCCTTTAAAAAGCAACGGAGCTTTCTTTCTTAGTTGCACCTCCTATTCATATGATCTATTAGTTGCAAATTCTCTTTGGGATTTTACTTTCTCTGTTTTTTTAAATGACTGGGGCTCTAAGTATCAGGAAAGGCTTCTGCTAGTTTGATCCGGTCTATGAAGTCTCAGAACTTCATTAACAAATCACAGTAAGGCTTATAGTTGTACTTTTGGAGCACCCTTGTTAGCCCTTTAAATGTTTCTCATATCATGATACATTGTGTCAATTCATTCGCCTCAGTTCTTGAGTGATTGATTCAAGTTGGCTGACATCCATGTTCTCTCTCAGGATCAATTTGAATAACTTTGGTGAGCCCTGACTTCTTTCAGCACCATCTTAAGGCACCATCTTAAGCCAGTTGGCTTTTTTTTTGGCTGATTCCACATATTGAATCGCTGTGACCCGTCGCCGGCACGGTTGGGGGTAGAAATCTCTCTGATTGGCTGTTCAGCTAAGCGAAACAGGAGGGCCAGTGCACGAGAAGAAATACATAAGCGCCTCTTCTATTCTTGTTCCACTTGTAAAAGACCAAGGGCTGACAACGCCAGTTCCATTTTCAACTTTTTAATCAGACATTATTCTCCATTAGAAGTTCCTATATTCCGAATGTTGAGTGACAGCGGTGAGAAAATTGTCTTCTCGTATCACAACAACGGTTTATTTATCCGCGTTCTTCCTTGTTCTCTTTCAGTTTCCCCTTTTTGGAATGATGATTACAGACTACACCTGCCTGCTGGCATGGAGAGTTATTGCCTCTCACTCATGCGCAGAACATACTTGGTGGTTGGCCGTCGGCTGTAGTCTTTGCGCTGTGTTCTATTGCAACTTTTTAGCAAAGACACAAGGCGTCTTGCGCCGATGCCTTTGAATACAGATCTATGTCCATATCTCAATGTGTGTGAAGTGAGGGTTAATTACACTGATCCTGATTATATCCCTGACCCAAGGTGAAGGAAGTTGTCTTTCTCTTTGATATTTTTGGAGGGGATGCCTTTTCTGTTGAAGTTTAATTGGGCACAAAAAGTGTGTGTCCGTATGTGCATGCATGAGTAATGCTGGATGTGTTTGTGGATTCTAATTTGCGGAACTTCCTGTGAAACCCTTTGGACACAGAGCAGAAATTAGAGAGCAGTGTTATGTACTCTTGTACGAGAGGCCATGGAAATTGACTAATCATGTGGGCATCCTGTCTTGGAGCGCTCGTACACAAAGAGAACTGAAATGGGACTTATTCAAACATTTAGGAATAACCCTTGGATTAGAGGTATTATTTTTCTTTTCATGACCGGTTCACAAATACTGTCCAATGACCACTGATGCCTCTCCTCTCTGATTATTCTTCGCTTCTTGCTTCCTGAGTTTTTCTGTGTGTAAGTGTGTTTGGCTCTCTACTCTCTAAGTTTGTGAATACACGTGACAAGTTCATGTTCTCATGTGTCTCTTTACCTTTCCAATTCTACAATGCAGATGGCTGGTCGTGGGTCCAAGGAGAATAAGTGCTCGATGAAGGCAGTGGAGGAGATGCTGGAGTCGATGCAGATCACCATGTCCTAGATGTCCTCCATGCCTTTCTTCCTCTGAGTGCTCAAACACAGCAACATTTGGAGCAACACGGCAGCTCAAACAGCAATGTGACCAGAAGGAGATCTTTAGAATAGTTCTTTTCTTAACCCCTTCACGTCCGGTCCTGTAAATGATTGAACTTGACATGGACATTTGGGATACATTTCTTTCTCTTATGTGCAAAGATTTCCCCACCCATCTGGAACCTCCAACAGTGAATTCCATGTGCTCCAGCTTTTCTTTTTTAAACAACTTCTTCATAGCATTAACCCAGCTGTGATTTTCCCAAGCCTGGATTATACGTTTTCCAAATCTCAGGCTGTCTTTCAGGTTAACCTTGAACTGATATCGCTAGTTAGCATGTCCCCATCAAGGCTATAACACTGCAACCAGGAAAGATAACAAGCTGTACAGTAGATGCTATTTATAAAGACAGTGTGGAGGTCCCACCTGTCTTGCACTGAAGTCCTTTAATGTTTCTGTCTGTAAATTAAACATCTTTAACTAATTCAACTTGTTTTTCCCTTCTCTGATCAATCAAAATGTGTTTATAAAAGTGAGCCTGTTAGCCAAGTTGAAAATGCATTTTCTTCATGGGTGTAGGAGCATTTTTAATATTTCCATGTCTCTCAATGGCCATGTTGTACCCAGCAGTTTGATTCTGGAGACGCATGAGAGACATTTGTCATTATGAAGGCAGCAGCGGAACAGCAGGGGCATATAAGAGGGACTCATCCTGCTTGCTTGGAAATGCCTTTCAATTACCCCTGACAGCAGCTGAACCAACTTCAGCACATTAAGAACACCTCTGTCATTTTAGTTTAGAGGGCCTCAGAGAAAGCTGCCAGTAATTAATACGCCACAAGTTTGAGGGGAAAGAAAATTGTATTCATGAATCTTGGAACTTTCTTGACAGGCGGGGAGGAAAGACATCAGTGCTGTGAGAGGCTGTTAGAGCGCTACACTCAGTTCACTGCGTTCTGTCATTAAATATGAATTGATCCAAATGATCATCTTAAGGTATCACTCACCCATGCAGGGTCAGCTGTTACTTCCATCTTTGTTGTTTATTAAGTTATGGCAATTGTCTCGTAATTTTACTCTTCAGCTGATGGAAAACCAGTGTTGAGTTTATGGCCTTCTGTTGGATAGCCCTTAAATCGAGAGAGGTCACCCGCTCATAGATCGGATGGTGGAGAGCTGTTTTCTCAAGTTGTTTAATACTCTCTGGACTTGGTCAGTAGATGAATGTGTCTGCATTTGATTTACCTCGCCAACCTAGCGTAACCAATGAAACCCGGGGAACGTTCGAGTACATACTGACTTGAGGTATTTTTACAGGAAAAGGGCTGTGGAGAGATGAAGCTCCTTTTTGAAGAGTTACAGGGTTGAAAGCCGTTTGATTTAGAGGAGAGTGGTTCCTTTTTGTTGGAGCTTCACATGTCAATACTGCTGTACTAGCAACAGTTTATGAACCTGTAAAAGGGGAATTAAGGTTATCAATCAGTTTGATGAGCCATCAATGTGAGATATATGTATCCACTGCCAACCATACTGAGGCAACAGTGCCATCTGTAGTCTGGATGAAGAACTCATGACTGGGACAAACCTTGACTAAGCAGCAATGTGTGATAGTAAGCACCTGGCCGTAGGCTTTTACTGTCATGCAATAAAACTGAGATAAGCTTAACTTCAAATGGTACTACTAAGGAAGACAAAAATCGGTCGAACACCATTTAACAGGCATTAACCTGAGACATCTTTTCTGTGGGTTCATCAGTGGCAGTGCTATATCAAACAGTCAAGAAAAATAAAACCCACATGTATTGTAGAATCTGAATAAACAACAGCATCACTTCTAACCCTCACCGTTTACCGCAGCTCAAACTCCTGACAGCCTTTTCCACCTTTGCTCCAGTTGTTCAGATCTCACCAACATTGTACCAGTCCATACCTGGACAGCAGAGCCGTACCAAAAGGGCAGAGGGTGCCGAGGAGAGAACTGTGTAACCCCACTAATCCTTCGGCTCAGCAGAGTGTGTGTAGGGGATTCACTATTAGTGCTGCCCATAATCCTGGATTCCCCAGAGATTAGCTTCCAGAGAAGGTTTGCTTGTCCTCGGCTGCTCTGCGTTGGCCAGGTTAGCAGAACAGGATGAGTTCTTGGATAATAAGCTTATACTAGGATTGAGCTGTGCCTGATCAGCCTATTCATCAAAAGCCCGGGCGATGACAGCGCTTTACAGCTGTCCCGAATTTTAAATATTTTTCCATTGGTGTGGTAATTATTTGAACTGGGGTCAGTCCAATGCAGCAGACTATTAATATCTAACAAAGAAACAATAAAAGACACAGTAAGAGTTCAAAACCACTACTTGTTGCGTAATGACTGCATATGTCATCCAATAGACACTTAATGAATTGATTGATAGTTACTGGGGCGAAACGCAACAAAAGTACAGCTTGGCTTCTGCAAGACCTACAGTGTCCTGCTAATTTCTTAAACCACAATACTGTTATATTAGAAGGGTGAAATATTGTGTTAAATAAAACTATTTTCAGGGATGCGAGACATGGCCCCAAGAACTGTCTATATCATTATGTCAATTGCACTGTCCACAACTTAAATATTTCTAAAACTATGTGATGGATCACCATTTTTCACAGACACTCATGGTCCCCCCAGAGGATTGTAGCGCCTGCAGAGTCAGAATCCTCTTTGTACACACCTCCATTCATTGCTTCCTCCGTCATCCACCCACAGCCACAGTGCCCGCGAAGTCTGAATCCGTCCTCCAGGAGGCATTTGTATAGGTGCAAGTCACCGGTGATCGAGGCGGACAGTCATTGGAAAAAAGTCAGTGAAGGAGAAGTGTTACCTCGGCACAGAGCGTGTTTGAAAGTTCGTGTATAGCCGTTTGTTAAAATCTTCGTCGCTGGAGGTCCGTTTCTGTCAGGCCCGACTACCTGTTGGATTTGTTATTTCCCTGTTCCGGGTGGATCAGCTGTTCCCTGGAGTCAGGAGATGCCGGTGGAGAAAAGCCCAACTCTGACTTAAACCTACTGACTGACTTAAAAACTTTGGTACCGTGAGTACCTGCTGTGTCTGTTGTTTCTTTGTGTTTTGATTATTGCACGCGAAGAGAGATGGTTTTCTTTTGAGTTTGTTTTCGAGGCCCGCGAAAACCCCGGAGCGGAGTTTTTGTTTTGTATTTGAACATTGAATTGAACTGGATTGAACTTTGGGTTGTGGGTTACCGGTGCGGACTTTTGCCGGAAGGGACTGAACTTTGAGTTACAAACACAGACTGTGAAACACGCACACACAGTGCTCACATTCATTTTGTTGCAGTGTGGTTGATGCCTGTGATAATATATATATATATTTGAAATCCCATTGTTGTTTTGTTTGATTGTGTTTTGCTCTTGCTTAGCTCTTTATTTTGTGCAGGTTGACTGTTTTTTTGTTTGCATTTAATTTTTATTTGTCAGACTTGACTCTGACTGGCACCCCAAAATTAAAACCTTGTCAAACCCCCTACAGGATGAAGCCTGACTGACATTAGTGATAACCTGATTTTTTTTAAATTGTCAAAACACCTGTTAAAGAGTTAAGTGCTTAGCTTCCAAATGTTAAAATGGTAATTCATACATTTATGTGCCACCCCTGCATGAGTCAGTTCCCAGGGTGGGCCACCCCACTCACAAAAGTGTGGATACACCCCTGAGAGGAGTAGAGTATTAAAAGCTCTTAGAGATATGATAGGGCTTAATCATTATGAGATTTGAAGGTCAGAAGAAGGTATCTTGCATGGGGAGCAGGACCTCTTTTTTCTTGTTCCTGTTAGTGAACTCGCCCAGCATTTTGTAAGCTAAAGCCAATAGCTCTATTCAGACACGGTCGTTCAGGGCGCAATATTTAAAGGGGACATATTCTGAAAAATCCACTTTCACAGTGTATTGAACATATATTTGGGTAACCTGAGTGTCTACTGACCCACAACATGTGAAATAAACCCATCCAGTCCATTGTTTGTGGTCTGCATAAGTCTTACAACCCAGATAAAAGTGCTTCGTATCCAATTTGCTCAACTTGTGATGTCACAGTGGGATTTTGGTAAAAAAGAAAACTCCCCTCCCCTCCCCTGGTATCTCCACCTATGGATTCCAACCCCAGCCTAGAACCAAAACTTTGCGCAGGTCTGCCATTTTTATTCTCGCTGGAGAAGGAGGGATGTCTACCTGGAAAACTCATTACATTTAAAGAGACACATACACCAAAATGGAGTGTTCTGAGAGAGCTGGTTTATACAGGGTCACAAACCTCCTCTGGTGCTTGATTCATGTCATATTTCGAACACAGCACAGATGTTACATTTAGACCACATGGGACTGTTTGAAAAGGTAGAAAAGTTGTATAGTATGTCTTTTTTAAGAACCTGTGACGTCTCGCTTTCAATATTAATGTCACAAAGGCACTTCACACGAAGTGATGAGAGAGAGAGTGTGTGTCAGCATATGTGGAGCTCCAGCTGTTTCTCTACACATCATGCTTTCATGCATGCATTCACAAACTGGGATAAATATCACGCCGTTGTGTAATCACAATGAACATACATATGAAAATTGATATTTGTTACTGTGCTGTTGCAGAATTGTACCCTGAAAGGGCTTTTGGAACTTTTTAGAGCAGTCTTTATTCAGGGAAATTGGCCGGCCTAGAAGTAATAAATGAACTGGTTCTATGTGGGAGTTGAAAGACGTATCTTCATGCTAGCTAGTAAAAGCCAGACAAATATGCTGTAGAGGTGGATGGAAGCAGGTTTATTGGAGATCAAAGTGAAAGTAAAGGTAGAGGTTGGGAGGTCAGGGAATCTGTGAGAGAACAAGGTGAAGACCTGCAAGAAAAAAGGAGGTGCAAACTGTTCCTATGATTCTAGGAAGCAAGCAGGGTAACTTTCCAAAGGTGAGGGACTGAGTGGAAAAGGGGATCAGGGCTCAAAACTAGCTCATCTATCTCTGTCCATTTTAGGGGGAGAGGGCTGAGAGAACTAAAGATGGATGAGGCATGCAGGACTAAATCCTGCCCTGTCCAGTCACACAACCTGGCCTGGTGATGAAATCGTATTTTGGCTACGAGCAGGGGCAGCCCGACTCACTCCCTTTTATCGGGGGAATACAGAGGCCAGAGAAGCAGAGTTGGACCAGTATGGATGGATCAGTCACCTGACAACACCTGACATGTAGAGGAGTATTATAAGTAGATAGACGCGTTCATCCAGAACTCACTGAAAATATTAAGAATTATTTGCAACTATTAAGTGCTCACAGGTATTTGATCATTTTAAATAATCTTGTGAACCCATAAACCGTTACAAATGCACATTCTTTAACAGTGGATTACTTACACAGACTTACTTGGCTTGTCATGTCACATTAACGCTGTTTAAATTATTACACTTATTTATTGGAAGATATTGTTTAACAAACATGAATTAATTAAAGAAGAGATTTTTAAGGAATACAGTTCTGGGAGTCGACCACATCTTTATCTATCCAGAACAGCATGATCATGGTGTCAAGCTCCCTCAATACTTACTGAGAAGGGGATGGGAAGTTTGTCAGAAGAGGGAGGTTTGTATTGCATAATAAGATACGATAATTGCATAAAGCAGTAAGGTCATCTGGCAAATTTTTTTATTTTTTTCTTGTTGTTGCACAAAATCTCCTTTTGATCCTGAGTTATGTTTACCCTACACAATTGCACCAGCATGAATGCAACTTAATGTTTTTCTCCAAGGGCATCGATGCTGGGAAACCATTTCCTCTCAATACAAGAAAACATATCTGAGAAAAGCTTTTGTGTTTATGTGTTTCCTTGACAAAAAGAGAGGCAGAGAATGTGTGGTTATGAAAGTGTGATTATGAATGTGCAAACATTGTGCAGACATGCCTCTGTGTCAGCTTGAGTTTGTGTTCTGATGTGAAAAGAGTGTGTGAGAGACTTTGCGGTAATTTCAGGAATATGAAGAGCTTATGCCGTTGGAATTAAAACTATTGGCTTCAGGCGATGCTTGTACTTCTAAGCCTCTTGACCAGGAGGCTCCAGACTGCTGCAATCTTCTTCCAGGGGATATTCTGTGGCCTCCACTGGCCGTTCTTGTTGTAGCGCTGGCTGTTTAGCTCCGGGCTTTCTGACAGAAGCATTGGCCGTGCACATGCTGGGGCTGCATCCTGTCTGCAAACTCTGTCACAGTGTAAGGCATGTGTCAAATCAGGAAGGGGCAAGTAGCTGGCTCTAATAGACAGTTGTTCTTTCCAGCTCAGGCTTCCCAAACCACAAATCCCCTCTCTGTGCTTCTTCTCAGCCAGAGTGCATAGGCTTACCCCACACAGGGCCCGGGGCCTAATTACAAAAAGGAGGGAAAAACAGAATTGGCTACTGATTGAGCTTCCTGGGTGAACGTTAATGACAACCGCAGAGGGACATTTTATACCGTGAGAGAGATGCAGCAGAGTGAGTGGAAGTATGGGAGGTTTAGGATCGCACACACAAAGCCTTACATGGGTTTATGAATACAAACAAGCTATAACATGATCTCTTATTCCATTGGCGTTGTGAGACATTTCATCCACCTACACTGACATGATGTGTCCAGAAATAGTAAACACAGTTTAACTCCGGTGCTGGAGTCACAGGACTTATAAAGGCATTGTGCCAGACCTCATTCCAACTGGGAACAATGGGACACATTTTCTTCCACATTGCAGGATTCATGCGGTTTGATCACTTCCATCTCTCGATTTTCTCTACTCACATAGCACAATGCCAGTGGCTAAAGTTTGCTAAGTAAAATAGTTCCTGTTTTGAGGTGCTAGTGGTGAGCTTGCATTTTTATTTTAATGCTAATGAACACATCTACTTCACATCACTTTAGAGCAAATGTAGAATCTTCTTACTTTACAGACAATAAGCTACAGCCAGCAGCTGATTAAATTAGCTTATCACAAAGACTGGAGCATTATGAACCGTTAGCTGACTTTAAATGTTTTCTAAAGTGTTGAATAAACTTCTCATTATCACCATCAGTTAAACAACTGCCGTTCTGTGTATATAACTCATGCTATACATCCCTAGAAAGACATGATTCTTTAGTTGTTGACGGCTGTTTCAAGTTTTCTTTGTACTAATTCACATACTCTCCCCTTTCGATTGACATCTCATTTGACCAATTAGGACCTTCCATTCACTGTTCCTAGGCTACTATAGCCAATAAGAGCCTGAGTAGAAATGGGGCTTTCTTTCCTTCCCCTCCATGGCTGTCATTATACGTGATACAGATGTGTCATTTGATAAAAGAGATAAGTCTTGTCTCTTTGGGGAGTCATGAGCAAATGAGGTCACCTGACTTGAGCATGTTCAGACCTTGAACATGTTTATATTTGCTTTCAAAATGGGCTTTTTAATATGATGGTTAATAGTGACTTCTGTAGCCAGCCTCAAGTTAACACTCAAGGAACTGCAGATTTCTACACTTTGGCTTTTGCCTCATTTTTCATGCAGGTTGCCACGGACATACATGATTATGGGAGGAATTAGTTATGCTTAATCTCTGAAAGAAGGCCAATAAGCACGTTTTTCTAATAGGCTGAAAACCAAGCACAATGTTCAATCATTAAATCCTACTTGCACATAATTAACTTACAGCAATAATGATAGTACCATTTTGATTAATGTTTATAACCACCGACTGGTGTTATACTGCTGCATAATATGAGGTAGAATATGGATTTTTTTATTTTAATTGTGGTAAAAATGCAATTTTGATTGGGAAATAAACTGCATTCTTCTATAACTGCTATATGCTGTTATTTCCTGACTCATCAGTTATATGAAGAATCATATTTCTATAACTCAAGCAAATTACATTACTTAAAGTAATTTCAAGCAATTGAATTATTAACAACATCCATAGGCCCTCACTAGAGCAGCAGCCATGCATGGTTTCATTTATCAGTTGGCTGGTTCATCTTTCCTCATGGAAGCCATTTGCATCTCCCACTGTCTCTGGGGTGGCTGGTCGCTGTTCATTTCCCTGACTTTGATAACTGGCAAACACAGACAGGTTAAAAGTAACCTAAGGATCCCCAGTGTAAAGCCTGGCCCAGGCTGGTGTTGTTTCATATGTGTAAATTATAGCATCATTGAGAGATTCAAGCCTACATCTGCAAAACACACTGACATGCGATGTGGTCTGCTGACTTGCTTTGACTGTACCACTTTTCATGTGCTGCCTCATTTTGCAGCATTGCAAGGTTACCATATTACATCCTCTTTGATATGTATATGGTCAATACCCATCACTCACTTCCTGGTGACATGATCTGTAATAGACACGAAAACTCACAGTACACCCTCTATTTTGTGGAAGGTAAAGAAGAATTTTGAAGTAGTCTTTCGCGGCGGATTGGAATGAACTCTACCGTGTTATTGCCACGTACAATTTTATATGCGGTCACATACACACACACACGTATATGCCAATGAATACTTGGGTCACACTCGAACACACACATTCTCAACAGTGTAAACTTGGCAGGCTAGCGATGTTACCATCTGCTTGTGGGGAGAGGGATATGGCAAGCGGACAACCACAAATAGCCAAGGTAATAGTGATGGATTCCACGCAGTCTCTATCTCCCAGACAGCAGTAGACTCCTCATTCCACAGCGTTTGGACGTTGTACAACATGGGCCACGGCACAGCGACAAAGTGCTTCTCCAGTTAGCTGGCAGTTACTGTTAGACATTTACGTAGATTTGTGTAAACCAAACAGAGTGTCTTATTCATACGGTTTTTACCCATGTAAATCTTGGAGTCAGTTTCCGCTTACACTTCCAGGTAGGGATACTAATTGGGGGAGAGCTCTGGGTGTAGAGGATTTTGTTGCTCCTGAAGACACATAAAGTAGGGAAAAGAACTACACAGAGAGCTTTAACTCTGAGGTATGGCGAAGCAGACTTATAGAAAAACAGAATAACAAAATAAAAATACACAGTTTATGAGTTGGGTCTTCAACCAAATGAATAGTTTGAATCAATGCCAGGGTATTAAAGGCTTAGGCTACGAATCCATTACCTGTGGCAACATTTTAATGGACATGTTATTCATTTGGAGGAGAGACAGCAAAAAACTCTTATTTGTACATTTCAGGAACACTCAAACTTCCAGATATTCATGGAGCCACTAATGATACATATTAAATCTGGTTTTGTGTGATCACATTAAAGTTGCAGGCGTTCGTCCAACTTCATGTTGCTTTGATCTGATACACAGAAGGTGTAAATTCTCACATATAAATCATTATATTTCCTTTATAAAATGACAAAGTTCATCAGCTCAATTGTGGTTGCCCCCGTGACCTTCCCTAAGTATTAGTGTTGGCTAACGTTTGCATGTTCAGTTTCTGTCTGAGCCAAACCATGGAGTCTAATTTCACCACATAGTCATCTTAGGTCAAAGTGGGATCTTTCACATGAAAACACATTTTGAAGTTGCTGCATGGAGGATTTGGCAGTCAGTATCATTGCAGCTAATTGTAATACATTCGACATTGAAGATTGTATTGCATTGTGCAGAAAGCATAATGCAATACAATCAACGTTGGCAGTGATCCACTTTGTCCATTCTTAATTATTTATCAGCATCACAAGCATTACAGTGAGGGCATAATTATATCCAACACCATGGAGGCCGACAACAAACATTATTCACAATTGTTTATGAACATCAGGAATGCTTCTAAAGGTTATCCTTGAAAACGCAATGTGAACATAGTGTTTCTTTGTTGAAGGGGACTTTTAGTAGGGAACAAACAGAGTTTGTTACCAGAGTTTACGGCTCTTTTGAGCTCTACGGTGTTATTGTGAGCTTTGCCTCATTGTTTTACTGCCCTGCTGCTATTTTACAGTGTCAATTTCCCCCCCTAATAATCCCTCTCATATTGTAGGATTTGTAGCAGAGGGCAACCTTTTTCAGATACTATCCCTTAAAATCCTTTGGACACTTCCTGCTAAGTATCATCAACAGACAGGCACCATAACAGACATGCTAGTGTATATGGTTGAGTATTAAACACAACAAGAGTGGAGTAAAACAACTAAGTACTATACTCATATACCATTTATGGCTTTTCCCCAGGTCTGTTTTGCCCATTCATATTGACTATACGGTCAACTCAGGTAGGAGTAGCAAAGAGAACCACTCCCATGATTCCCCACTAGCCTTAATGTAATCTTTTATATAGTTTTGCCCCCTGGAGGCTAAATTGGCATACTGTGAATTTAAGACACATATATTTCATGTAAATAAATATTTTTTTAAAACACAATGTTAATGGCAGTGGTCCCACAATTTAAGCCAATGATACTTTACAAAAACGATATCAAGTTTGGGGTCCTTGTTATGTTTCCAGTGGGTTTCTAGTATTTCATGATTTTGTTCTCCGGTGCTGGTCTGACCAACTCCTATTCCTGGTCCTCCATGTGTGGTTCCTGCCCTTGTGAGCTGCCCTGCACGCCTGCTACAGATAAACAGAACACACATCACAATCATACATTAAAAGCTTGTTTTGAAAAGGTGAGTCTTGATCAGTAGGTTGGTGTTGGAAGAACGGAGGCTGCATGAAGGAGTGTGACAGTGGAGGAGAGCTGTGAGGTAAGAGGGTGGTTAAGGGCTTCATGTGTGAGGAGAAGGATTTTAAATTGGATTTGGTATGGGACAGGGAGCCAGTGGAGATTTTGCAGGACAGGGGTGATGTGTTCACAGGATCGAGTACGGGTGAGAAGGCATGCAGCAGAGTTCTGGCTTTATTGGTGTTTAGAGGACTTGCTGGATGATGTGCCGTAAAGGATAATATTGCAGTAAATTAATCTGGATGTGATGAATGCATGGATTAAGGTTTCAGCAGCAGATAATGAAAGTAATGGACGGAGATGGGCAATGTTTTTGAGGTGAAAGAAGGCGGATCTTGTGAGCTGGGTGACATGCAAAGAAGAGGTGGCTGTCAAGAATGACTCCAAAATTGTGGATATGAGGGGAGGGGGATAGAGTGGAGTTGTCTATTGTGAGGCAGAAGTTGTGAATGGAGTTGGTGAGGGATTTGGGGCCAATGATTATTATATCCAATTCTGCATAGTTCAGTGAGAGGAAATTAGTGGGCATCCATGTTTTTATTTCATTGAGGCAGTTTGTCAGGGTGGAGTGGGTATCGGTGGTGATGGAACTGGTGGAGATGTAAAGCTGGATGTCTGTGCTGGGAACTGAAGTCGGACTGGAAAATTATTAGTGACATGAAATGAATAAAAAATATTATTTTAACTAAAAATGTAATTATAGTATTTCTCTTTTTTTTTCCATTGCTGAGTAATTCTGTCCACAACAGTAAAATGACTCAAAGCTGCCTTCTCACCTGATATTATCTCACAGGCTTCAGGTAGAATTACTGGATTGACACCAGTGTGGATATTGTAGCTGTGTATCAGCACATCAAAAGAAGCATCAGCAACACCACAGTGAACAGAGAGAGAAGATCAGATTCTTCTTTAGGATATCAAATTCTGCAAGGTCCAATAAAGTTTATCTTGTCTTTGGCACTTAAGTCCAGCTCAATATTCTCAATTGTCACTGCCTGCTCACATTAAACTGACTGTGTGTACGCCAATGCAACAATGTAAAGATCTGGATAAGTAATACATATCACAGGCTGTACGAGGCATGGTCATGAGGAGGCTAAGGTTACCTCTGTGGTGACTTTTTTTGTCAATAATCGCACTGTGCACACTGCTGGAAAGATTCTGAAAGATTTTTCCCCCTTCATGGAAAATAGTCATTGATGCAAATTTGTTTTGTTGCAGAGACTCTGATTCAGTCCAAGATCGAGACTGGTCCGGTTTCCTCAAAGTCCAAATTGGGCTGTTTTTTCCTCCCAGAGGTTTCAGCAAGTGGGATTAAAAACCAAAACTATTAAGTTCCTCGACTGAGAACATTTCTGTTTTGCCCTCATGCGTCAACACTTGCTGATCGTTTCTATTTTCTTTTGAAACATTGTTGGAGTGATATCAAGCCCTTACAGGAGTGGAGTAAATGGTACATGGACTTGAACCTTTAGGACTTTTCTAGTCTCTTGACTTCTCAAAGCGCTTTGACCCCGCATGTCACATACCCATTCACACACTAATGGCAGAGGTTGCTATGTAAAGTAACCATCAGAAGTAACTAATCCTATTCATACACATGCATACGCCGGCGACGAAGCAGTAGGAGCAATTCAGGGTTAAGTGTCTTGCCCAAGGACACATCAGACTGCAGGAGCTGGGGATCGAACCCCCAACCTTCCAGTTGAGAGACAACAAAAAAAGGAGACAGCACCAGCTCAGATTGTGATTTATCTACATCTAAAGTTTATCTGTCATGGTCACTGTAAGTAGGAGAGAAATAGTTCAAACTTTAGGTGTGGGGGATGAGTGAGTGCGTTGTTGCCTTCAGTTTGACTTTACCTTTACCTTTGAAGGGGTAAAGAGACTGGTCTCTGTGGGTTTGGTGTAGTCCCTGGAGATTTATGATATGGGCTACATTTAGACTAACGGAGGACACCATTATTCAAAGTGACAGATCAGGGGTTGGCACTTGAGTAATATTTCATGTGAATAAATAACTCTCCTTGGCGATACATGCAATCTCATTACTTATCTGCTGCTGCTGATGTCATTGCCACTGTCAGCCATTCCTGCAGTAGGAATAAGAACTGTAGGGGTTAAATAGTACCAAGTTTTCCTCTGGGGTAGGATTTGACCGCTCCTTGTCTGTTAACAGTAAAATAAGGAAAGCAAATGATCCATCATCAAGAGGCAGAGAAGCAGTGATTTATTCATGGCTGCCCAGTCCAGTCTGTTGCAAATCATCCAGAACAGATGCCCTGATCCAGCTCACTGGCATCTCAGCCCTCCCTCTTCTCTCCAACTCTGGAGTCTGGGAATCAAGGATGCTGTCACTCATCATCAACCAGTCAAGTGGGAAGCCAGAGCTTTATATGGATGCTGAAGTGGAGAGGGTTAGAACGACGCCAGCGGCTTTGAATCTCCAAAACCGCAAGCTGGTCGAGTTATTTTTAGTTGTAGTAAAAAATGTACAGTAGAAGTAGCAGTTGCAGATTCATCTAAGTTATTCAACACTTTTACTTCATACATATTACAACATATTCTTAATGTTGACCTATGACCTTTTCATATTATTTCTTTTAAATGTGCATGCAGAAATTACAGTAATAAATAAAGTACGCTAACATATATCTAAGGATTTCTTGAAATAAATCAGTCTTGACAGTCGTGAATTAATTCAGGTTCTTGGGTATAAGGTACAAGATTGTCTCCTGGGTAACAGAACAGAAAAAAAAGGTGTTTTGAAAAAAAGAGCAAGAGTGCTGAGTTTTGTATTTTCCCCACTGAAATCAAAAATAAGCCCAGAAGTATTGCTAGCTTGCAAATGTTCCAAGTTATGCAGTGGATGGTTCAGAGAAACAACAAAGTCCCTTACATGCTTGTGTAATCATGCCTTCAATCCACTGGAATTTCAGACCACTGCAGAAGCTCATAGAATGCATAAAGTGATGTTACAACTATTTATTATCTTTGAAAATACAACTATTATGGCAGAAAGAATAACATCAATAAATATATATTTCACTTAAAATATTGTTCTTGGCTTAGTAGGCTCTGAATTGATACATTTTCTTGTTAAATACAACTTGCATATGTCTGTAGACACACCAAAAAGAAAGATTTAACACTTTAACAGAAATGTCTTGTCTCAAAATATGTTGTAACTTCATTAGTACAAATCAAAACATCTGGTCTTAATGAGACACACTAGATAGGCAATGATAGTGTTGTTTTTTTCTGTTCTTGGAAACAATGCTTATTTCCTATGCCTATAGCTGTAGTATTACAGGGAGATGTAGTTAGAGTCGCACATCTATACAAAAAAGAACTTGGCAGTCTGTGCTCCTATACCCTGTGTTTTCAACGTGAGGACACAAAAAGTGGAAATTACAGAAATTCTCATTAACATATTTTCCTCAGTTTAATTCATACACTAAGCATTCCTGCTTGTGTTATACACTTGCCCAACATAAAACCTAAACGCTCAAGGTGAGGCAACCAATAAAAAAGCTAAAGCATCCAACCAGCTTAAGACCTCAAAAGACACCAAACAGACTTCTGTTTTGTGAATTGGTTAATTCAGTGGGTTGAATTGAACAAATAGTTGTTTATTTCTGCAAAGATGAACTACTAATGGGCAATGATGATTTCTGGAACTGTCTGACATCATCTCATGATAATTTAGGTATGTTTGATTTGCATGAGAAGGTCTTACTGACTCACTTCCCAACCACATGGAAAAAATCTATTCAATGTCTGTCATAGCTGTTCAATATATGATAGCTCAATCCAGAAAGTGTCAGAGTGTTGTCTGAGGGTGAATTCACTGTTAACATGTTCTCTACAAACAGTTGTAGTCAATGACAGTCCAACTTGAGGACATTGTAATTATCCATTCTCAGGAAAGCATTTCTTTCTGAGAATCAATAACATTTTTGACTATTTGAATTGTGTTCTATCTGTATTTAATTATATTTTTTTACTATGCATGTCCAATCCCTGATTGGCAGACAAAACCATGGTCCACTATAAGTCTCATATTGGATCCAGACTCTCTCATCAGGCTTTCTTCTCTCAGTTGAGCCGGAGGCAGTTCTGTCACAAAAGAGTGGACATGGTGTTATGCGCAAGGTGGACAAAAAAGACAGACATGAAAATTGTATGACTATAGATCCAGCTTTAAAAGTAGCCAATATATCATACTCAGTTCAGTATGAGGCATGATGTCTCCTGGTACATTTAAGGTGCTGTACTGTCTGTCTGTAATTGGATTATACTTTGCAGTAATGTCTTTGAAACTATATTATCCAGATACTGGTTTCATTAACATATTGCAACAATGTATTACCCTTACCCAAAAAACTCACTTACAAGCAAGTATGAGAACCTATAAAGCTCAAGAAAGCTTTTAAGGCTGTCTCTTTTGTTTGGTTTGTCCCTTCTGGGCTTCTGTATAAACATGCTGTTGAAACAAGAAGGGTTCCTTTGATAAGGTTGTACTCCCTCTGTGGATATAGATTGGTGTTCCAATTTTTGTCAATAGAAATCCTGTAATTCATCCTTTAATTTGATATTCAATATACTGCATTATTAAAACTAACTCAAGATGTTGCAATCAATTCTGTGTAAAATATGAATTTCCAAATTCCACAACAATCCATACTAAAGTTGCTGAGGCATCTCACTCTTAACTACAAATGTCAAACTGCCAATGCATGGCGCAAGACAAAAAGTTGGTGAATACCTTACAATACATTGTCCAGGAACCATGAATCTTTTTACAAATATTATGTTGTGCCAATTCATCTTGTAGATGCAGAGATTGTTCACATGATACAGGAACACTTTGACATGCTGGTGCTAAAAGAAAAAATCCACAGTCAACAAATTGTTAGAGACTTCGCCCCTTGGAAACATTAATGTCTCTACAGAATTAAATGACAATCCATCTCTCTGTTGAAATATTTCTCTTTGGACCAGAGTGTTGGACTGACTGACCCACTGACATTGCCATCACAAATTCCTAGAATGGCCAAAATTAGGAAGCTTTAGAAAGAGATACCACTTATTTTGCCAACAATCAGTATGGGACATTTGAAGGACACTTTGCATATCACCTTGGATTTTTAGATTATCTTTCAATGTCCATAAAATAAGGACCTACCATCCCTCGTTCTAAGGTCAGCTTACAACCTCGTAGCTCTCCCCTTTACATTAGGCAGATGTTGAGTAACTTTGGTAGAAAAAAAAGATGGAGGGATTTGAACTATTCTATTGCTGTGGAATCTGTGAGAATGTGCTCCAGGTCTCCATGTCAAATTTGACTCCTGAAGAGTGCTTGGCTCAGCTGCTAAAATCTCTGAGTTTCTAAACGGAGCCATTAGTGTTGGGTAGACGATTGGTCTGGCCTCAGGGCCTTGTTGAGCGGCAGGGGTCTTGTGGTAGGAAGTTGTGGTCAGTAAAGGCAAGCAAGGACTTGGGAAGCGTGAAGTACAATACATAAGGCCTGCTGGCTGGACCAGACTGTGAAAGAGATAGGGTGTCTGGGAAAATATGTGGGTATTTTGGATTCATCCCATTTAGAGACCACAGAGGACACAACATCTCAGTGTCCATCTTCTCCAGCAGTCTCCTGACAAGCATACGCATAAGCATAATGTTATTTCATTCTCTCCTTTTTGTTTTGTCTCTGTTTTCAATGGAGGAGAGAAGCAGACTTGGGAGTACTGTATGAGGTACTGTATGGATCGTATAACATCCAGTATATGTAAGTATTTGTGTCATTCCTTGAACTGATTGACCCACTTACAGTCATAGCACATAACAGGTCAGTGCAAAAATATTTCCCTGTCAATCTGAATATCGGATTCCACTGTAGCTGACACTGAAGATATCAGTCCTCCTTTGATATCGTCAATTTGTATCATTGACTTTGGCTGAACATTGGGAAAAAAGCCAACCAGCCCCTTGAGCCAGTTGTGTTATCTCCTAGGCTAGCTGAGCTAGCGTTGTCTACAAGACAAACTGTTTTCTGGGTGCAAATTAAGAAAACAATACGCTGTATATTCATTTTAAGGGCGTGAAGGCCACTGACTTGTACAGTACTTTGTCTTCAATGTGCACAGGTTAGTATTTAATGTAGTGTATATTGAGAAAGGTCAGTTTATCTTGTGCAGTCTCCTTGTGTGTGAATCTCTTTTTTACAATATAAATTGTAACAAAACTTTAACCCTGTCGTCTCCCCAGTTGAGATCTTTTCTCAGAAGACTTTTTGAAAGTTTTACTCTCTTTATATTAAGTCCAGAGTTTTATTTATGAGTTGGAGATCTGTAAATCACTTCAACAGTTACAGAGACCGATTATGACAACCAGCTAACTAGCGAGCTACCCTTACCTCTAATGTTATTTTCATGGAAAAGGTCTTGCTACTTTGAAGACACTGACCAGGGCATGCAGAACAAACAGCAAAGCCTCAGTAAAGCAGTTTATTGACTGGTTCTTGTTACATTTTTACCAATACAAGGCTCTGCAGAAAAATGCCCTCTATTCTATAATGTTAAGATCAGTTAACGATCTGCACAACGCATACCAGCGGGTCACCTCCTTCTTGTGTCCTCTCTATATATGAACTGTCTGCACAGACAACTTTCACCTGTGGTTTCACATTCATTAATCCAACTAAAAAAAATCCCACAACCTAAGGGCAACATAAAAAGCTAGCCGATAATTTGTTTACTTCCAACAGCTCAGTTTCCTTTCATCTCATCTCAGTTTGGGGAGCCTCTGGAACCTGAAGGGGGATTTCTTTTGAGGTAAGGGTCAGCCAAACTATCCCGACAACTCATGTGGTTCACTTAACCCACACTGGACTGTACTGAGGGAAAGGACTTCAGCTGTGGTTCTGTTTAATTTCTGGGCACTGAAACAGTGATACCTTGGAATAACGACTGTGATTAGCAGTGTGATGGGTGACCATGCACCTAATCCAGATTGATTTCAATCATACATCAGTCGTCCTGGTTTTTTATTGTCAACTCACAATGAAAGCTCAACTATTCATTCTTACCACACACACACACACACACACACACACGCATACACACTCACACACACATACACACACACACACACACACACACACACACACACACACACACACACACACACACACGCATACACACTCACACACACATACACACACACACACACACACACACACACACACACGCACACACACACACAGCCTTTTAGAATAATTGAAATCTGCAGAGTGAATAAGGCATCCCTGAAGTGTATCGCTACTTTAGACAAATCAAATCAGCCTCATTAGATCAGGAAGCAGTGTATAAAATGAAACACCCTGGGCCTTCAGGAGATGACTGATTCTCATGGTTCCTCTTTCCTTTTCCTGTTATCCACCCCTTTGCGCTCCCTGCGTGCTTTCCTCAGGGAGTGGAGGAACATCTGAAGACGATCAGAGAGGCTTGATCTTGACCTTGTCTGAAGGGGGCCCAACACATGCAGCTACAGTAGGCTACAACAGAGAGGGTCATCATGTCTGTGGGGTGTTGGCAGGATGACTCATGCTGGGTTATATATTGGTCACAGCAGGGCTTCTGTTCTGGAGTTCGCCACACTTCTCAGAAGATCATCTTTCCAACCACCAAAGGGCTAAATTCCACATGTTTGGTTTAACTTGTGTTACTTTCACCTAAAGCAGCGGAGGGGAGAGCGGAGGTGGATCAGCAGGTGTAATCTGCTTCCTAAAGATGAAGATGCCTTTCACGGCAAACACGAAAAAGATAAATGGTTTGGGGCAACAACAAAAAAAAAACAGACCAAAACAGGATTGAGAAAATAAACAAGATTTATCTGTTGCATTTGCTCATGTTAGGATAGAGAAGATCAATTTATACAGATGCAAACTGTGAATTGTAATATCCCAGAAGATGTGTTTTGCTTGTATTATGGGTCCTCCTATATCAAGCCAAATCCTCCTAGTACACATAATGATAACCAGAAGTGAAGAACATCTTCATTTGTTTACTGCACACGTTTTTCAACCTGACCTCAGAATACTCACTTTTAGCTGGCTTTTCATCGTCTTCAAGCTATCATTAGTTCTCTGTTAGTATACAAGCCATCAGTATAATTTCTGTCTTTGCAATGGGAAACACTTTCTCAAATCCCACCAAATCAGATGATGCACCACTTACTGAATGTAATAAACAGATGTGTTTTGGTCTGCTGTCTTCCCTGACGGATGAAACGGCAGCTCTTCCGATGAGTCAGCCTTCAATAGTATCAATACATTCTTTACTGATGCACTAGTATGACTCATAATCTATGTGCTTTATCCCCTCCAAAAGAAAATGTTGTTTTTTTTGCCACTGCCCTTTAAATAGATACTATGACAACAGCAGCAAGGTTAAAAGCTCAGCACAAGTCAAACTGAACAACTTACTTTAATGGTATGAAAACTGTGATAATAGTTTTTAATATGCACGTTTTCCAATTCTCAAAAGACATGCTACAATCTCGTCTGAGCATTATCTTTGCAGTATGTTCTAAGTAGAGGGTTGTTAACTAATGTCACATGACTGGAGCACCTCAATCCATGTCCTAAATTTCTTCTTCATGAGTTGGACCTAGATATGGTTAACTGTTGCTTTTTAAATCCAGTCCG
Source organism: Labrus bergylta (assembly GCF_963930695.1). Classification (NCBI taxonomy): domain Eukaryota; kingdom Metazoa; phylum Chordata; class Actinopteri; order Labriformes; family Labridae; genus Labrus; species Labrus bergylta. Next base: position 2,637,524 of record NC_089202.1, on the reverse strand, counting down.
GACAAACTGTTTGGTTTGTGATTCGACTTGGCTATAATAGCTTATTTATGAAATGTTTTCAGAACCAGTCCAAAATTGGTTATTCAAGGGCAGTAAATGGATCTGGCTCATATTTGATGCTCATGACTTGTATTTGGATCCGGTGCAGAAAAGGAATTGGTTCTACCTCAGCACATGCTACACCATTTGACCAAGTTCAATGAAAACCAGTCCAGCAGCTTTTCAGAACTCATCTGACAAACAGTGGAGCAAAGTCCTTGGCAAAGGTAAGACAGTCTTCTCATTGGTAGGAGAACTGTAGACAGAATTTAGGAACCACAAAGGAATGTTGATTTGTAAGCAAATATGAACGGTTCTTGTTGGACTTTACAAATTCTATACTGGAGAAAGAAGTGATGGGTCCACTCATTTAAAGATCAAATCAGAAATAGAATCTGCCACATTTTTGATATTATAGTTAACTCTGGATTTTATTATTTAAAGTCAAACCCAGAATGATTACTTTGAAGTCAGTTTCTTTAAATGTATGGATTTTCATTTTCTCTTTTGAGTTTGGCATCAATGTAAACTTAATATATTTGGTTTTCAACAGTTCAATACAAATAATAACATTTTTGAAAACAATGAACAGAACAAACAATTGAACTGTTCATCTAGAAAATATTAATTAGATTCATGGATATTGAAATAATGTTAATTTGCAGCGCCATTACAACTTAAGAATTACAAAGGAGTGACTCAGACCATCATGTATAACTGTAGGGGTTGAAGACTATGATTTTTGTGTAGAGTTTATTAACAGGGATATTTTTCATTTTTATACTTTTTTTTCTTACTCAGCCACACTGCACTCAGAGCACACTGTATCCTCTCTTAAATGATTATCATTTAGCACTCATTGATTTTTACTGGCTCTTTATATTGCCTGTATAACACCAGAGGTGCTATAGTTTAAATCTCCAGCCAAGTGCCAGACACTCCTCTGAAATTCTTCAGTTCCATACATTTTGTCAGCTTTGAAGTCCTGCCTTCAACACTTTAGGATTTATAGAGGAGCCGTTCTAACATCCACAAGAGGTTTATGAACCCCAGTAAAATGTTATTTTGTTCGGTCTTCCAAATGGTCGGACCACAAACCATCCAATCACGGCATTAACAGTCAGTATTGACCTGTTTTTCTGTTGCGGCCTGCTCCCATGGCATCCAGTCAAGACTGTCAAGACAGGCCTCCAGCCCAAACCTTTGCTCGGATGGAGTTGGCAAACTGAACCAAGGACTTCATATTCTACAATTGTCCAGAACTTTTGGACATCTTCCATGGTCTTTTATTGGCTCGGGCCCTTTGGAGTCTTTCCTTGATCGCAGCATCAAACTCTTGAGTATCTGGGATGTTTCCGTGTGAACCAAGGATCACGAGGTCAGATAATTGAAAGCATTCCATGTGGTGTTTGCCGAAAGTGTTTGTCTATGATCAGATCTTTGTTTGATATGCTGCATTAGAGGCATGTTTATTCTGACTGAGGTGTTCATTCATATCAGCAGGCCATCTTGGCTAACCTGCTGAGCTTTATGATTTTAACATTGAACAGATGAGTGAACTAACCAAACCCTATGAATTTCTCAGAGTATTATATTTCAACTAGTGAAAAACGTCTCCTCAATTTAATTATTCAATTTAAGTGCAATGTATTATTAGATTGGACAATTTTTATTATATATTCAACTTGTCAATTTGAAGTCCTGCATGAATGAAGTTTATGACTTCAAATTTTACTCATTTTTATAGTCTTGCATTCGAAAAATATGATATATAATTTGAACCTTAGTTTTAACCTCAGCAAGTATAATCTTTGCACACTTCTGGCTCTTCTAATGATTGGAAATTGCATAAATGGAGACAAAATGTCAGTGTGTCTCCATTCATATCAATTTCAATCAAAGTGGAGTGCTTGTATTTTAAAAACCATACATGTGATACTAAGACAAATTTGGTGTAATCTCTCTATTTTTTGGCTGGTGATCAAGGCTTTTGTATGAATTTTACATAATGTATCCAACTTTACTGTATTTTTATCTTGGGGAAAATCCCAGACTATTTTTGTTTTCATTTCAAATGGCATTGACATGCATATGCACTGTTATCATTTCCAATGAGCGATAAATCCTGTCACTCCTATGAGTGTGGTGTTCTAACATTTGGCGGAAATAGCACAACATCTTAAACTGTACAAGTGAGAAGTACATTTTCCCACCACAAAAGCATTACATGAAGGAGACATGACTAGAAACAGGCAGTGATTTGACACAGAAATAGCACTGTGGAAAGTAAGACTGTTGTGGTCGGGGGCTGTTGGGGGAGTGCTCTGTACTTTTTCTTATAACTGCAGTGACCCAGGTTCAAATTCTCAACTCAACAAGAAAGTGTATGTGTATATTCTTTTTATTCACTGATGTTCACATTTCACACATTTGAATATAGCTCTGAATCGGTGTCAAATGAGGTGATTTACAGTGTCTTAATTAATTCACAATTCCCACATCGTCTATGCGTGCCTCAGTCCATCAGCGCTGTTCGCTGCTGAGCGATCCAATGCTCTTGTTTCCACATCACGCGCCGTAGTCCGTCTTCGGAGCATACAGGTAACGCGACTCCGTTCTGCTTAGTTTCAAATGTGCACTGCGTCTAGTTTTGACAGAGCCCACTGCAAGCACGCTTCAAGCTGAACAGAACAGATCGACCCAGACAAGGAAGTGCACAGAGCATCCAGTCAATTTCAAAATAAATAAATAATAATATACATAAAAGTGTACAGCTGCACTCCACTGCACTCACGCTCCTGAAACAAGTTTGGAGGGGCTGGGTGGGCACTGTTGGACGGAGCAAAACCTTGGTGCTGACGGAACGCAGCGAGCACGGATAATGTTGGAACTGCAGGTAAGATTTTCTGCAGAAAATATTCACCTGGAGTAATAGGGTTGCTATTTCAAAGACTACTGAAGGATTTTGTTAGTAACAGAATACTACAGGGGTCACTAACCCATAGTCAAAGTTCCTCACTGTGACTTTACCTCATTAGATGCCTATCTTTAATGCTCTATTGATTAAGCATGACAAATGCTCATGCTTACATTAGAGAAGCTATAATTATCAATCTCACATTAAAACAAAAAAACTGACATTGTCACTTGTATTGACCGGGAATTCCTACCTGACTTGCATTTCCTCTTGTTCAAATATGCACTTCACAGCGGGACACCATCCCTGTCAGAGGGGATGGAGGAAGGGGGGTCTCCTGAGGCAAGACATGATGTAAAAATGACGATGCGGAAGTGGTGGTCTGCTGTAAAGTGTAGTTTAACAGAACAACAATATCAACAAAAGTACAGAGAAGAATGTACTGGCGGACAGAAGACATAATGCAGCAGTTGAATGAAGTGCACAGAGATCAAAGCAGTCACATACAAAGAGCCTATGCACCATGTACGGTCAGAGGATTTAACTGCACCTAACACTCACTCAAGGTGAATTCCCCGGATAATATCCTGCTGCGTTCTCACATCTGGTAACTCTGATTTTCTGCAAGAGTGAAAGCCCTAAGTTACCAAATAACTGTAGAGCTTAGACCCTTCAGAAGCACAGCACATAGCAGATAGTTAAAGTAAAACTATTATAGAATGAATCCATCTTGTTGCTTTTGGTCACCTTTGCTTTGGTCAGGCAAGAGTATTAATTTCAGTCTGTTCCATAACGAGCTAAAAACTCCTCACAGGAGCTTTAATATTCCCTTCTTGGAGTTAAGTTATGCTAACGTTTACTATCTCTTTTTATTTATCCACAATATCTTGCATTGCTCATTTCGACAAACATAATCAATTGTTTCAATACATTTATCCCTTGAATATTTTATATTTACAGTGTTGCTAATATGACCATGTTTTCATGCTTGTAACTGAACCAGCAGACACTTAAGGTCATCGTCTCTCAGTCTCATTTTTGTGGTTTCTCATGAAGAGGATGAGCCTAGAGTGACCTCTTTTTTATTATTTATGACGGATACATCTCAAGTAATGCTCATGTCCAACTCTCCCATATTATCTGTTCTGTGGTCAGACCACCAATGAGGATAAATAAACCCCTCTAACACAGTGAAATGCAACATTTTGTGCTCATAACATTGACCTGAATTAACTTTTATCTAGTAATATAAAATAACAATTTCCCAACCTGATCCGTGAATGAGTTACCTCTTAGCGCGTGTGACCTCCATTTGTCATACAGCTGTTAACCTACATTCATTTTAATATTTATTTTCTGGTTGTTCACCAAGCGGAGTACAGTTTACGTTCTGTCTCTGTTGGAGCTGCAGGACATGATGATGATGATGATGATGATGATGAAGGCTTTTCATAAAGGCCCATGTCCCTATGAAATTAAAATACCCTTTTATTACGTTGGCCTGGCCATACTGAACGTAATTCTTTTTGGCTTTTGGTGGAGTAGGAAAAGAACATTAATACATCATCATTGTACCCTTGGGCTCTAACTATTAATAATGTCAGATATTAAACAGAAAGCTGATGACCGTCCATGATGAAAGGTAACTGGCATGCTGCCTGAACTGATCCTTCTTTAACTCAAAAGCTTTAAGATCCATTCACAAAGGTGTCTGTGACTATAAACTCCACATTGGTGTTGTCAGGAGTTTTTCTGGAAGAGACACAGATCACATATTTGCTCAGACTTTAAAAACTGAATTAAAATAATTTCCTTTTTATTAAAATAAAGTCTTCAGAATACCAGTGCTCTGCAGAGATGGCGCTACAAGTAACTAATATTTACATTTCTCAGTAGCTTGGTTGTGTTACTGTTGTCTCCCCTACTACACAGCAACAACTACATTTTTACAACAAAGTTGATGTGCAGAAAAGTTCTGTTTGAGTTTAAAATCAAAGTACTGCAGGATCAATTAATGACGCCAGTCAATTCACAGAGGTGAATTTGAAGCAGACTATCTACTTCAGTATGACAATGAAATCACTGTGTTGTCCTTCACTTGATGCTTACGACGTCCCTGCTGTTGGAAAAAGTACAGCCATGTGAGAATAAATCCACTTAACATGTTGGCTCTGCAGGTGATAACAGAGTAAGGTAAACAACTACTATTTATTTAAACATTGCATTACAGTCTGCAAACACGAGCTAGCAACTTGCCAACAGAATATATACTGTAGGATATAAAGAGTGCACAATAAATAAGGGAACAGGAGAGGAGTTGAAACTAAGATTAGTTAGGCAGAGTGGGACAGGTTGAGCCACTGGATAAGCTAACCCAACTCCTTTTTCTTCAACTATGCTTAAGGAAGCACATGTCACTTTTATGCAGCTGTGATAGAGAGATACATAACACAGAGAAGATTGTTTCAGGTGTCAAAGAAACATTTCGACATATCAGCTCAATAAATAACACTTTATACATTAGATAAAAGTTTCTGTATCTGGCCAAGGTTATTTCCTTAAATGTATACAGATTATAATTTTAGCATAAAGCAGTCCAAATAAACATACAATAATAGCATTGACTTGAACTGGTAAAAGAAATAGCTTTGGTGGGAAAGTTACTTTTGCAGTGTAGCTGTTCCAGCTTGCTACATAACACTTAGGGGTAGCTGTCAAAGAATGTATGTCACATTCTTACCAACACAACTTAAAGCAGAAATCAAGTTATTCTATGTAAATATCTCTCTGAGTCATGACTGTCTACAATGAGTCAAACCGCGAGACTGGCCGGCTCTGTTGTTGTCGGAGCTGAGTTAACATCAGGTTTAGGTGGACGGATAGGACAGCCAGCCCCTTTCATATAAAAGCTGTTTTAGTCAAGGACTAGAGAAAAGAAGAATAACATACTCATACTCACTGCTTATTTGAATTAGCATTTTTAGAACTTGCTAATTCCGAGTCAATTTACACTCAATGTGAAGCTACTAGCTAACTAAAGTGTGCTAAAATTAGCCTGCTAACACAACAATGCAGACCACCAATAATTGCAGCTTGATCAAAGGACAATTTTGTCCGCCACTCAGGCTTGACTCCTTCGTGTGAGCGTGAGGGAAGGGGGGGTTGGATGTGTGTCACTAGAGGAGGCTTCAGTATCGGTGGAGGTGTCGCCAAGCAGCAGATTGTTTTACTGGATCAAAAAGTTGCACATTCTTCCTTTAAGTAACTAGTAGCATATATCACTACATGTTACAAGTAGCTTGCCCAACACTGCAGAATACAAACTCTAACTTAAAAGTCACTCACACACCTGATACTAACCTTCCATTATTCCTCCATACACACATTTGGCACTGCATGAGTGAGGAAAGCCCTTGAAAACTGTGCACACACACACACTGTGACAACTACATTTCCATGTGTTCTCTCCTCAAGGCAATGAATCCATCAAGCCTACATGCAATAAAAGGAAAAAGGGGGTGTGATTATTATTGCACTAAATACAATGTTGTCAGAGGGCCATTTTTTCCCCTCTGCTGCTTCTTTTACTGCTGGTCACAGATGAGTGTTTTATGGCCCCACGGCCCCTAGTGCATGGTGCCGATGCAGTAATGGGGCCCTTGCATTCCCGAAGGCCTCTTCTTTAAACAGACTGACATTGTAATTATGCTAGCACAGGGCTATGACGCAGCATTAAGTGGTGCAGCTATCTTTGTGCGAGCTACGTCAAAACGACTTCCTGAAGACTTGAACCACAAAACTGGAAGACAGCTCCTCACCAGAGCTTGCACGACCCTCGCTCATGGCTCGGCCAGTGAAAACCAACCTCACTGTGTTTCTTTCTTGAATTCTAGGTTCTGAAATAACAACGAGGAACAATGGAGGCGCCGAGCTGCATCCCACGCCAACAGAGAAGTGTCCAACTCACGCTCGACACCCTACTTGGATTTGCTGCACATACAGTATGTGGTGGCCGAATGAAAGGAGTGTTAGCAAGTTATGGGGTGGCTTTTTGGACCCTGCTTTTAGACCCTGCAAAGCTGGTTGGAACTGTGAGGTCATACAAACAGAGGGTAAGATTTTACACGCTAGCCGGTGTTGCTCTGTGGGTGGTGCACAGCAAGGACAGAGGCCAAGTTATTAACTGTCATTCTTGTGCCCACATATTAGATTTCTGTGAAACAATATTTGGGTTTCCTGATCACCCCTTCTCTTAAACGTTTGGTCCAGACTGTTTTCTTGGACCCAAAACAAAGTAGAAGCATGCAATACTATCAAAGATAGCACTGAAACCCAACGAGAATGTGTAACAATACACAGAGGCCAAACTTGTGTTTCCTTCCATTTTTATTCACTGCATTTCTCCTTCAGCCTGACAGAGTTGACTTATCGGTCATTTATATTGAAATGACTGTCCAAAAATAATTCATTTTGTTTACTAAGTGAAATAAACCATGTCAGGGTGTTGTGAAAATTATGAATGACTTTCATAAGACGTTACTTGGGAATAATATAATGTCTGACCGCAGCGCTACAATGATGTTGTAAACTTGCTGCAAGGTTCTTGTCCTCCTACCTTTAAGTTGTTTATGGGGAGGATAAAGTGTAAGCAGAGCACTAAAGGTGAAGTATTAGGACTCTTCCTCTGAGACTGAGGCATTAATGGAAGAGTTGCTCTGCCATAAGTCTGTTACAGATGTGATCGGGCATATTTGGACATTCATGTATCGTCTCACAGTTTCTTAATGCTGACTTGTCTGAGGGAGGGCGAGGGACATTTTGTGTGAAGTGAGTGTTCCTTTTTACCTTTCTAACTCCCAAGACACTGCAGAGCGCAGCCAAGGGTCACTTTGAATTGCCCCACGGGGACAAATAAAGTTTTTTGAATTTGAATTTGACTCCTCACTAAATGATATTCACTTCATTCGCTGAGAGCAGCAGGATTGCCTCTAAAACTGTGATCATTTATTAGATCCACCGCATTGACGTTCTGCAAGGAAATGTCAAGTTGTTGATGATACTGCAGCAATGTTGCTCTTACTTTCTGTGCTTTTAAAGTAATAATGAATTGAGTTAATATAACTATAATAAAGTTTATTCAGAAGCAGAATGCCATGACTTCTTACCCTATGGCTTCTAGTATTATCAGAGGTCTTTTTGTCCAAATTCCCCCTATCATATTTTTTATTAGTTCTGATAAGGAAACCTCTCTGATGTTTAATCGCTCCTGTAAGTTACTCATCAGATCTTCTGTTTGTTCAATGGGAAGTCTTTCCAACACCTGATCTTTCCTTAACTGAAAAGCTTTTATTTTAAAATCTACAGAAAGTGTTGCATGACCAACACATTGTTAATTCACACAAATGGAAAATACATTGATATTAACATCTGACCATTGGCAGTTACTAATAAAAAAAACATGTCATGTGATTCTGAGCTTGTGTTTCTTTTTTTCATTTGCAAAGTTTGCAACAAGCACAAAGAGGGGAATTAAAACTCACAAATTACATTTTACAGTTAACGGTGGGATCAGCAAAATAAGAGGTGAAATTGATGTGGCCTGATCTTATAAAACCACACATGAAATGTAAAAGTAGTTTGAACTTTGGTTGGCTTCTTGCTAAATGTCGATCCTGCAACGTGTCTTTCAAATTAAAGATATTGGTCCTAAAAATACTGACAACTGCTGTTCTTGGAGAAAACAACATCCTCATTGCAACAGTTTTTTGTTCCCAGAATTGATTTAGATGAATCACTGTTTGAAAATCATAGTTCTGCATGTAATTGATAATGATGGAGTCCCAGGTATGGTTCATGTGCTGTCCATTGATTTATCAGGGCAGTACATACTGCACAGTCATCATCAAATGATTGACAATTGCTGGTCCAGAGCATGAGCTGATCCTCGCTGATTTTGCTTCTATAGTAATTGTAACTCTTATTTAAAGGTTCTATATGTAACTTTTATAGTATAAATCGTTTTTTATCACCCATTAATAAGCGAACGGTAAACTGATGTGAAAAAGTAGATGTTCACTGTCTATCTGTGTTGCCTGTATAACATTTTTACTCGACCGGCCTCTAGCACAGCACATGACTTACCTCCTCTGTAATCATTATGCCGGTAAATATCCAGTTTTTCGCGACCGATGATGATGCTCGTTTGTGTACGTACGAGCACGCCGGTGACAGCGTGCAACAGGTTACTGGTGCAGTTCGCACAACGGTGTGTCAATATAAACGCAGTATTTTTGAAAGTTACATATAGCCCCTTTAAAATACATTAGTGCAAAAAAATAAAACTCCAGGGTCCTGGAGAACAGTTTGGTCCTCTGCTGGAGCCAATAGCAAGCTCCAGAATAAGTTTACATTTTTTCTGCCACTTTTCTGTTATTGCTGCCTAATTAGCGCTTGCTTATTCATTGGAAGAAAATCCCCTAAACATGGTTCTGATTTCTTTTATTTGACAAAGCACCACAACACAGTAGATAGACCTTACCCCCCACACTGTTACAGTATAATGGAAATAACCGCATTTCTAACTGTCACAAAACAGTCACGGTTTGCAGTCGTACCAGAACAATAGCAAACCTCCACAGTCATAATTCTGCCTCGGAGCCAACACAGGCACTGGCACGAACACAGCCACTGAGGTTGAGTAAAAACGGAACACCGTCAAGGTCACAGTGCCACAATCCACTCAGGCACATTGCAATGGGAAGTGGGAGATGTTGAAACAGATGTTTTTCATATTGGCTTTGTGGCGTGGAGTTGATGAGCGCTCTGTTACATCAGCACAGCATGCTGTGCTGCAGTAGGAATCGCATTCAATTTCATCTCTCCCTAATTACTAACAATAAGCTCTCACTCTCTCAGCGTCGATTTACACGAGTCCCTCTCAGGACCTGTACTGCCATAAGAGTCATCGGCCACCCAGTACCCTTTTCCGAGCTCATGGCCTGTTCCAGTGTCCTCTAAAGGCCCGTTAAAAAGCCCCTTCAACAACATAATTTAGACAATTTACATTTGCGGATCAAGCAAAAGCAGCATGTGTTTTATTTTTTGACCGCGGACGTTTCCCACGAGAAATAGGAATGGGAACCAACCACTGAAACCCTAAAATAAATAGCCTTTTATGATTAAATTTATTGACCTGAAGCGTAGGTGGGAATATTCAGGACTTTCCAACCTGGACATCATCAAAAACCTCTCAGCTCATGATTGCCGGGATGTTTTATATTTGCCTTGCTGTGCCCTCAGTGCACCTGGCTGTGTAAATAAGACGGGATTTGTGCTGGGTTTGTTAATGATGTTTGGACGCATCACGGTCATGAAAGCAATAGGAAAGTAATAAATAATGAGCAATTATTTTCCAAAGTATGCACTCTCATGTGGATGGATCTGACATTGTCCAGCTGTCAGATAGATCCCTGTTTGTCCTCTGTCTCCTTTTTCTATCCCTTTTCTAACACACACACACACACACACACACACACACACACACACACACACACACACACACACACACACACACACACACACACACACTCACACACACACACACATGTACACACACACACACACACACACACACACACACACACACAGATGCCCCGTCCTCACGTTGGAACAAATGAAAGTGGACCTGCAGTTAATGATATTAAACTGAGTCCAACGTTGGCTGTCTCCATTACCCTATACCTCTGTCTCCGTCTGTCCTGTCCCTCAGTTACAATGATAAAGTGCGCTGTTACACCATTACACCAGTACATTCAGTGCATAGAGGCCAAAGAAAAGCCCTATCTATGTCCATCATTTGTCCCAATCAGTGTTTAAGGGCACGCATGTAATACAACGCTTGCTCTTAAAGTAATACGAGTTATTAAGTTATCAAATTTTTCCAAGTATTTTTTTTTTTAGACAAATGCATTGCTGCACATGAAGTGATCTTTACCCTTTGTTGACTTTAAATACAAGACACAAAGTCACAACATGATAAGCCAGCCTTCTCTTGCCATACATGAAAGGTTCGTTTTCACCCAGGGTGTAAACGAACCTACTCATCGTTTTAACCACACCCTGGATCTTGTTTTAGCTTATGGCATTGAAATCCAAAACCTTACAGTTTTCCTAGAAAATCCTCTTCTATCAGACCATTTCCTTTTTACTTTCGACTTTGTCCTACCAGAATTATCTCTGCTTAATAAAAATGTGCTCTCTAGAAGTTTATCTGATAGTGCTGTTGCTAGATTTAAGGAAGCTATTTCAGCTGCTTTTGATTCAGTACCGTGTTTCAACCCAGTTCGAAACTCTTATGATAGCTTTAGTCCCTCTCAGCTAGATCAGTTTGTTGATAGTGCAGTGGATTCGCTGAGAGTTACCCAGTTGGAAACGTTAGGACCTGGATGACCAGAAATGTTTTGCTACTTAACTCAGACAAGACTGATTGTGCTAGGCCCTAAGAACCTCAGAGAGACTTTTTCTAGTGATTTGACTGTCCTTAGTGACATCAGCCTGGCATCTAGCACCACTGTTAGGAATCTAGGAGTTCTTTTTGATCAAGATATGTCTTTTAGCTCTCACATCAGTCAAGTTTCAAGAACAGCCTATTTTCACCTGGATTATTGTAATTCTCTTTTGTCAGGGTGCTCTGGTAAGTCTCTAAAGACTCTTCAACTAGTCCAGAACGCTGCAGCTCGTGTACTGACCAGAACTAGGAAAAGGGACCACATCACTCCTGTCTTGGCTTCTCTGCACTGGCTCCCTTTGTAATTTGTAATTTCGAAGAACTGTTACAAGGGTTTAAAAAACAGAACAAATAGATGGATAGATATTTAGGTAAAAGTTTGAAATAAGGTACTGGTAGAAACGATGTGAGAGATAACGAGAGGAAGCATCAAAAATGTGTGAAACATAGCACAATAGAAGATATGGTGAAATAATGAAGCATGATTCTAATTACCAATGTGAGCAAACCTAACACAAGGTTGAAATAATAAAAGGTGCTGTTATTTGGTATCCATTTTTTTTATTATAAAGCCAGTGGAAACCAGACACTCTGGACTTCCACTGATCCCAATATTATAGACCAGGCCTAAACTTCAACCAAACAAACTATCATCTTAATACGTAACACTTTCTTTTTGTTGTGTACATTTGCATTATGCATGGGTAACTCATCTGTTTTCCCAGAAAGCATCCCCAGCAAACGTCAGAGCTCACCTACCCTCACTATCACCCTTTCAACCTCAGATGTGGGTTTATACTTCAGTTTGATTTTTAATACACCAGCAGCCTTAAATTCTCCCAAATGCTTCTTGTGTTCACAGCAACCTCTCTCTGTCTCTTTTATGAGGGTCTGCCAAAGAAGGACGGGTCTTTGGTTTAGGAAAGAAAAGACTCCATAGCTGCCAAAAACGATCGGTGGTTGAAAAACAATGGCACGCCCTGTGTGATTCTTACTGCTCCTAGGACCCCAGACATCCTCCTCTCTGTAATCCTCTGTTCCCTTAACATGTCAGATCATGGTTGCGTCCTTACATTGGTTGTGTCAGCTTTGGCCCAAGAACACTGAAACGACCAGACCAACATGGTCATGCCTCCTGCCAAAAAGACAGTGAAGAAAGGAAGAGAGAATGAGAGAAATGCTCTAATTGCTGCAAGAATGTAGTCTGTTTTTGGAAAAATTGTTGGAAAAATGTGCAGTTAATAAGACAGAAGCAAAATAAAAAAAAGAGTGGTGTGATCCAGCGGACTTGAATTTGCCGCACTTCCGCTTGCGACTTGTGTGGCAGACACTCTCGGCTGAGCCCTGGTCACGCTGGAACATGGCGGAGCATGGTGAGCAGTTATTTAACAGCCATGGGGATGGTGGCTGTTTTGTAAATGCAGAGAGAAGCCATGGGTAAATGACGTTGACAGATGTGGAAGGAGTCTTTAGCTCAAGATGCAAGTCGGAACAGTTGAGAAAAGATGACTGAGAGAACAGTTCCCATTGACAAGAAGTCAACATACCACAGCCTCCTTACGTATATCACTGAGGTATGATTGTTGTTTTTTAATGGCATTCAGCAAAATGTCACTCAATAAAAGGGCTTGATCAATCAATCTCAATCAATCAATCTTTATTTGTATAGCGCCAATTCATAACAAATGTAATCTCAAGACACTTAACATAAGAGCAGGTAAAAGACCCTATTATTGCTATATTACAAAGACCCAGCGTTACTCCATCATGAGCACAGCACTTAGCGTTTAGAGAATACCTAGGAGCTGGTCCTTACCTGCGCCCGCTCTAACTATAAGCTTTATCAAAAAGGAAAGTTTTGAGTCGATTCTTAAAAGTACAGAGTGTGTCTGCCTCTGGGACCCTGACCGGTAGATGATTCCAATGGAGAGGGGCCTGAAAACTGAAGGCTCTAACTTCGCATAGTACATTTAGAGACTGTACCTGAGGTACCACGAGCAGACCTGCAGTCTGGGAGCGTAATGTTCTCTTTAGAGACTGTAGAGACTTACCAGGGCAGCCTGATAAAAGAAAAGTACAACAATCCAACCTGGAGGTAACAAATTCATGAACTAGTTTTTCTGCATTGTTTTGTGACATGCCTGATTTTAGATCATTTGCAAAGGTGAAAAAAGACTTCCCATGGAAATTGTTTGACGTGACAGTTAAAGGACATATCTTGATCAAAAATAACAGTGGTGGTAGATGCCAGGCTGATGCCAATGGAGGACAGTTATCTTATTAGAAAAAGTATTTCTGAGGTTTTAGGGCCAGTCACAAAAAAAAAAAAAAACAACTGATGCTTTTAAATGATATTGGTTATTTTTAAAGGCTTTATATGTGATTTTTCACACTTACATGTAATAGAAATCAAGTATATCCTCTGAAAATAACTCTGTGAGTCATGACTTTCTACAATGGGTGTAACACCCGAGTCCCACTGTCTGTGATGTTTTCAGAGTTTTCAGAGTCCTATCTTCACTTTGTTTACATCGAGGGGACGGCCAGCTGACTCCTCCCCATGTGTATAAAAGTTGTTTAATTGAGGGACTAGAGAAAAGAAGAATAACATACTGTACTCACTGCTTAACTGTGTTTCTAGATCACGCTCATTTCAGGTAAATTTACATGCAGTGTGAAGATACGAGCATAATAAAGATCGCTAGCATTAGCATGCTAACACAACAATGCAGCACGAGTTGTTTTGGTTTCATGCTGGAGCTCAAGGGCGACATCTGCTGGATCAAAAAATCGCATATAATGCCTTTAAGTAAGTGATCCTGAGATAATTATTTATATAGAAGCCATTAATTCACTGATTTCTAGAGAAAAAAATGCGGAAAGCTGCATCAGCCCCGTTGCTTTGAACATATGCAAAGAGCTGTGTAAGTGATTACGGTCGCGGGTTTCATCTGCATTTCAAACGTCTGCAGCACTTTCACTCAGTGTTCCATTCCGACACCAAATATTTGAATTAAGCACAAAATTGTGTCATCAAATACCTACACACTCATTCACTTCTGAAAGGTTCAGGGCAGGGAGAAATGTACGCCAATTTCAGTGAGTTTATTGGACGGGACACATGGGGGAGAGCAAGATTAATGGCTTTAACTTTATCTTGGCAAATCATATTCCAATAAAGCTCAAAGAAAAATTAAAATCTGGCCAGTGTGAGCACTAAAGTGTGACTTGATTGATGCATTAGTGTAAAATGATTCCAAAACACTGCAGGTGATTCTTTTACAGGCATGATATCCAGTTTAAACTGGAGGTTTTATTAGCAGCCGTTTGTTGATACAGGGACGCTCATTTCCTAAACGATGTTTCTGCTCACCTGGACGTTCCTGTTAGAATGAAAGATTTATATTCTTCTGGTTTAAAATGTCAGTGTTTAAACTGCTGGACATTGAATTAGAACTCCGTATTCTTTGTTGAAACACAGATAAATTGGGGACAACAAGCGATCTAGCTGAAAAATGATCATATCAAGATTCTCTTCTTTGGCTGAATATCATAATGTCTTAAACAGAGACAATTTTGTTTCAAGAGATTGAGTCACACATACACACTAACAACACTTCACGCTCAACAAAGATGAAACAATTTTGTGAATCTAACGTTTCTTCAGCTTCTTCACTTCACGATGTGCTGCCGACAATGAGGGTCAGAATAAGAACAGATGATGGCAACAGTCCTGGAGGTACTGATTTGCTGAGGCCTAGGGCAGGTTAGATGGATGCCTGCTGGATGGAAACCATTATGAGTTTCTTTTGGGCCGGGGTCAGAGAGGGCCAACAGAGAACCAGACTAGATAAACATGGATGACCTGACCGGAAAATATAATAATAACCTCTTTCATCCCACCAAAGTTTTCAGATCATTTACATCACCATACCAGCCAGTATCTACTATGCTTTAAGTTTCATAGCTTTAGCAGCTCGTCAGTATACTTATTTATACCCATTAAGACCAGTGGGCGCGCACTGTAGCTGTTCCCACTCAACGTTCTTGAAGCCGAAATAGGCCGCTTAGGGGCGCTTCCATCTTGCGATTTTGACGTCATTTGGAGCCAGAGTCTGCGCAGTAGGGTCCGGGGGCAGGAGCCCTGGTAACACGCCCCGCCCACTTAGCGTACTGCCCTGATGACTTACGCAGCCCAGTTACGCCGAAACCGCTCTGTCGGTCTACGATGAAGAAATGTGTAAGTACAACAAACCACCGTATTCAAAGTCTAATGTTTAAACACTGTGTTTTAAAAAATCCCGCTATTTTGATCATGATTGAAAATACGTGGGCTGCTGGGTCCTCTGGTTTTACCGAAATCGTTCTATATTAGCTAGGTTAGCACCACAGACTGTAGACTACAGGTGGTAAGATATGTTGTAAACTGATAGTTTGCAATGTGATTCATGTCTGCTTCTCTAATATATTCAAGGGAACATTAAATCAATTGTTTTTTGTATCTTCATTTAGGCAAAGAAGAGATAAAAGCAGCTGGTCTGACATCTTCCACAGAGGTGAAGTGTAAGTTAAAATCATCTGTTAAAAGTTTATATCCTGTGATTTTTTTTAAGTTTCATAAGAGGATTGTCAAAACAAGCTATTGTTAACAATACAGTATTCTAAAATAAAAATCACACTGAGTCATACACCAGCTAAATGTTAAATAGAAAGGTGATGTTTTCTTTTCCATTTTACAAACAGAACCTAAAAATGACTAATTTCAACCTTCGTCTGCACCATAGACTGTAAATATTACTGGACGTCCACTTGACAGCATAGCTAACGGCTAGGCTGCTATCATCCCCTACTCCTGCTCGTCCTGAGAAAACTCTACAAACAGTAAGTTAACATTTAACTTTTCTACAACACAGTTAAAACTAATTATATTCAACCCAAATATTTAATTGAAGTCTTAAAACTACACTTTTTTAAATATACAACTATGGTTATTAGTTAGAGCAGTTAGACTTTGTCAGTGTTAGCAGAGCAATACATTAGTAAAGTTTTATCCATAAACTGTAAATAAATATGAAACATCCAGAGGAAATCAATATTACAAAGCATACAGTTCATGTTACTGTTCTGACAAAAAGAGGAATGTCTGTGTCTATTTACTGATGTAAACAGCGATGAGCTGAGACGTGTTTTAAGCCTCTTGACAAACCGTTACACCGCACCTGCCTGTCAAGCTGGTCAGCTACACACCTTATTGTGAATAACTCTTATCCTATCAAAACTGATGAGTCATCAAAACATTCACCCCCCGTACAGTGTGTCCATCGAGACATGAGCTAATCACACCTATTTGTTTGTTTTGTACCAAGCTGTAAACATGTTCATCTCTGCTGTAAAAACAGACTTTTTTTAATGTTGTTTTTCAGATTAAATAAATATTTCTATATAAATGCACTCCTTTATGTCTACTTATGAGTATACATTTCAGATTTGAAATGACAAGACTAAAATGTGCATTAATGCTCAACTCAATAGCTAAGGGAAGGAAGTCTACTTTTACACAACTTCTTATTCTTTCGACATTTTTTACCAAATACTAATGTAGTTCATTTCTGAAAGTGGGATGGAACAGAGTCATTGCAAAAATATGACCTTAAACACAGCCCCATTCTTAAATCAAGATACATGGAGAGTAAATAAGATCAATAACTTGTGAATAAAAACACAGTTAAAAATGATTTAGAAATGTAGTCTTCCCTGATCAATATCACATAATATCAACTTCTCCCATCTAAACTGGACAAAGGGTTTTAAAATGGGAAGAAAATAGTTTGATTGCAAGTTGTTTGGAGGAGATCTAGTTTTATTTGAACAGCATGAATACAGTCTTCCAAGGTGCAAACCCTCCTCCTCCTGAAGCCTGTGGAGCTCCTTGATGTACTGCTGTCTTATCTGCTGGCCATCTTCTCTCAGCAGAACTTTGACTGTTGAAAAGTCATTCAGAAGAAGCTCGAGCATGTGACATGGATCCAGGAGAAAATGGACTTTTAGTGCGGGGTCTTCAGGATGACAAAGAAAGAGAGAAAATATCAGTTATTCATTAAATCATTTTTTTGTTCTCATCTATTTTTCTGTATTCATCTGTGTGTAAGAGTACATTTATAAATTCAACAGTGTACTACCCAGACAACAAAGGTACAGTATTCAGGTAATCAACATCTATTCAAAGTTAAGAAGATAAACATTATTGTAATCATTCTATTTTCAGCTCTCTCTCTCACTCACACAATGATATTCCACATCAAATTGTCTCAGATTTTGGGTGAGGAAAAATTAAGCAGTTTATTGTGGATAGTACTTCATCTTAACATGAAACAAATATTACCTGAATTATTTAAATCATTAACAGGTCCCAACTCTCTGTGCTTTAGTACAGAACATACAGTAACTCATTTATTATTAACATGAGCTCAGTACATGGCTGTACTCTTCAAACTATTTCTCTTTATATCTGCTTTATATCTTATTTTCATTCCATATGTTATTTATACTTCTACTGCTATATTCTGTGTATGAGTTCAGTGAAAATTAATATGGTTATTAATATAGTTCTTAATGGTTACAGATGCTCTTACAAAGTGCATTTTTTTTTAAATTTGTTAACAGTTATTTTTTATACTTTCTCCTATGTCCCAGCAATTTGACATGATGGTCTCCCTTACTTCCACATAGTTAATGAAGCCAGGGGTTGTTTATTGAAGGTTTTTTTTTCATAAAATGTTTAAATAAACTTTTTTTAAATCTGATATGACTGTTTCTGATTAACTGGAGCATGACAAAGTGTTTCTTCTTGACCAACAACAGCTAAGACAACAGCAAAGCTAACAGACGAGCTCAGCTGGTCTTGTCTGAGATAAATGGCCTTCAAACTTATTTAATATTAAACATTTAAAGCCAATAAGCATAGCAAGATACGTATGAGATTCCATTTCAATTTATTCAATCACACACTTGTCAAACAGTCTGGCATTTTGTGCTGCTGTTTTCAAGAGTTAATAACTGAAGA
Organism: Labrus bergylta; assembly: GCF_963930695.1. Classification (NCBI taxonomy): domain Eukaryota; kingdom Metazoa; phylum Chordata; class Actinopteri; order Labriformes; family Labridae; genus Labrus; species Labrus bergylta. The sequence goes on along the minus strand of NC_089202.1, from coordinate 2,618,999 downwards.
GAAGAAGACCATCGAGAGAGGACAGGAAACGCTCAGGGGACGAGTCCTCCATGTTGTCAGGGGTTGTTGATGGATCTGAATCTGAGAGCATCTTCTGTAATAGAGAAAAACAATCATGGAGTTAAATGTAAAGTATAATGAATTTTACTGTGATGTTTATGCTTCAGACCTGAAATCAGATCTGTCCTCAGGTTCTGCTAAACTTCAGGTTCTAAAGTTTGTTTTTAAGACAGGAGAACTATTTATGCGGAAAAACAAAATATATAATAAGACAAGATGAATTCAATAATATGATCAGCTTTATGAATTTATGTTTTAAGACAGAAGTGTTCCTGCCACTTTCTATTGAAGATTATTGTAAACTGTCATCACATGGGCCAGCCTGATAAATTAAACTAATGTTAAATATTCTCATATAATCAGACAGCCAATTTGTGTGCAGAACCTCACTGGAGCTGGAATCAGAGTCTGGACTGCTGTTTCCTTTGGGCATTGATTTCCTTGAAGACAGAGAGAAGAACAATTTAAACTTGAACTTCTTGTAGAACCATAGAGGCTGTTAAAATCTTCTGCTAGTCTTCCTTACATTTTAAGAAGGATTATAAATTTTTACTAAAATTACTTTGATGCCGATAGCGGTTACAATAACACGGTCCAATCATATGAGAGATCATTTTACCTTTGAGTCCTATATGAAGGCGTCCACCTTCACAAGCTGCTGCTTCAGTCTGGCTGCATCATGGTCACCTACAGGAACACCACAGAAATGCAATCAAAGTACTTCACTTTATTTATCAGAGGATGTACTGTATGCAAAGTAAAACAAAATTAGCTGTAATTCCTCAAAAAGATTTGAGACTGCGTTGTTATTTGAGAGCACAGATTGTTTCTTTTCCCTTCTCTCTGTTGGCCTGTACATGACCTTTTAGTGCTGTAAAAGATGCTACAGTAAATCCTGGATCAGCTGTGTGGATGGTGTGACTGTGTGGTAAAGCTTTGTTAAAGTTGTCACGCACATACTCATATGCCTTTGGAGAGTAAAAGTGCAGTGTGGTGGCAAACTGCTTATAAAATATAAAATAGTATTTTATTGGTGAGGTGCCTACAAAGTGTCCTACAGAGTAGCAGCAGCTTTAGAGGGAGGAGACGAGCGCATTATGGAGAGGAGCGCACCGGAGGGGGCGAGCTGGGGGAGAGACAAGAGACCAGAGAAAAAGGAAATCCCAGTTTAAAATAAAATGTTGGTGAGAAGAGGGAAATAGGAAGAAATAAATGTCAATGTTGAAATTCTTTTGAATACAGAGGCTGTGAATGTTCAGTTTTCTTTGGATATAAAAAGGCAACAATAGCCTGTAGTTTAATCCTGGTGTTTCTCTTCGTTAACAATTATTGAAGCGAAATCAAAAATAAATGCATGACATTTAAAACTTATTAACATGTGTGGGGGAAACGCGATCTTTATGTCTTCTTTTATTGAGCCCATGTCTCCTCCTAACTACAATAACAGCAGCCTGTTGTGTGTAACACTGGTCTTCTGCATTAACACCTTCCTTTCAAAGGTGATAAATACAGATACACAGTCACAATCATCGCAATGTTTGTCAGGTTTTGTCAATTTTTAGAACAATTTCTCAATGAGCGTCATTAAATTTACAATATGATCAACTTGTGACTGTTGAATTGGTCGTGTGTGGAAGCCAATGCAGAATATCACGTTTAAGCAGCATGATGCTCGGTTAATATTACATTACGCCACCACCGGTTGTTGATGTTTGTGTTCACGTTTCGGTTAGTCTCTTAAATCAGTAACAATTATATTAAATCAGAGCTTACCTTTAGTTTTATCTGGATACATAGAGAAATATTCTCCCCTCGTATATAGTACTATGAATTTCAGCCTGCACGGTGAAAGTAAAACCTGTTACTCTCGGTATAGCCCACTTATCACTCAGACTGTAAACATGTACACATTAGTAATGATGCAGGCCAGATTACAATTATGTGACTTTGTTTTTGCCCTACATACTTTTTTGAGACCTTACCAGATGTTTTTATTTTTGCTGTAAAATAACTGTACAGTCAATGAACCCCATCTATAAGTGGATTTTATATTACGATTCTTGGTTTTAAATACAATTTCAATCACAATAACGATATAACAATATCAAGAAACATAGCATGTCAGTTATTAGGTTTGCTCATTTCATAAAATAAAATAAAAAGATATATCATGCCGGATAAGTAACCTAGCTTTACAACATTTCAGCTAACCTTAGACTGCTTATGTGTTAGCTAGCTAGATAACAACTTTAATCAAACAATGACACATAAATCACTTTTTTACTTACCGAAAAAAACTGCTAAGATCCCTTAGCTCCCACAAGTCGGTTAGAACAGTTTGCTGCAGAACAACTCATTTTTCCAGCTCAAAAAAGACGAAAAAACTGAACGGAAAAATTCAATGGCGTCTCGGCTTTCCTTCACTACGTATCTTTTGTTATTCACAAAGAGAGCTACGCAAGATCGGCGGCTGTCAATCAGCGTCAAATATGATGTAAAATCCCGTTTTTCAACCTCAAATAACTTATTTAAACAAACTTCACAGAAAAATGAGCACTTGAACACAATGTAGGGTGATAATAACTAATGAGCACAGCAGAGTTTAGGTTTGGAAAAAAATTATGTGATGAGTATTTTAGCTTTACAGTTTGACCCATATCCCATCTGTTATCATTGAGGAGGCGGGGTTTATGACCTATACTGCAGCCAGTCAGTAGGGGGAGCTCTAAAAATAAAAGCTTCACTAGACCGGGGACCTTGTCCCGTCCATTATTTTTACAGTCTATGATTAAGACCAGTATTGGAAGTATAGAGCAGGGCAAGGGGGAGATGAGGTGTATGCTGATGTGGTGGCCTGTGGTCGGGTGCCAGTCAGGCCTTCATCAGGAGAAGGCCATCCCTGTGAGAGAAGATATCACCATAGCCTGGTTGGCTGACAGCTTCAGGGCCCTTATTGAAAAATCAATGTCCATTTGTGCGTCCAGCTCACCTGGCCGTCTGCCAGCTCGGCTGAAGTCACCTAATGAAGCCTGATCCCGTTACCTGATTCCTGATTCACTGAGTCAAAGTGACTTTGCAGCTGAAGTCATCCAACCATCAGGGACCTCAGGGGAGGGGGAGGGGGGGGGGGGGGGGGGGGAGTTCAACATGAACCCTGCAGCTTGTTGTTGTTGTTTCTTTTGTTGTTTCAGTTTGCCTTCTGAAGGTGTTTTCATTGTCTAACAACATCCTGACATGCTGTTCTGATGGTCTCTATGACTGCATACATGGAAGGAACAGTGCGGCTGTTGCTCAGATCGATGGTCGCTAGACATTCCTTCAGTTTATAGGCAACATTATATTCAATTTAAAAACATTTCCATTTCCCTCACGATCATAGTGCAGAGAATAATTGACATATTTACTGTTTGCTTCATGGATATAGCTTTCATAGAATCAATCAATGAAATTTTGTTTCCTTATGTATTTATGAAATGACATGATGTGGAGTGTAATCTTGCCCGTTCACTCATTTTGTGATTTTATTTTGAAATACTTGTTAGAATTGGGAGGACCCCTAATTCAAGAACTGAAGATCGTCTCATTGTCTTGTAAAACTTGTGAAATATTGATGCCTCAGGGTCCATCATTCAAGGTAATTCACAACCAATTTCAGTGGAGTGAAGTGAATCCATCCTGTTTGACATGAATGTGCCCTTACAGACAGAAGATAAGATGAATATCGTGACATCAAATGTTTTCAGAGTCCTGCTCATTTATTGGCTACAAGTCCTGCCAGTTAAAACTCACAGACTGCACACACAAAACAGTCATCATGACCAATGAATAACCTGATGGCTTATATGACAGAACAGTGAGAATATAATGAATTACCAATATTTTACTTAAATACAAATTGTATATGATCAGTATGCATACAAACATGAACTGCATATCGTTTGAGTGATAAAGGATGAATTTAACACAAGATTCTCAATCAAATGAATGAAGGCACTACATTTTCTCTATCACTCTGTTCTTCTAGAATTGGAAACTTGGGTAACCTCTCTGTTTAATAGCCTACGGTAAATGACTCATGCTGGGATGGATTGCTGAAACACAAGTGCAGCCTGGTATCCCAGACTATACACTGTGCACTAGATTGCAACTGTGGTCGTCGCTGCAACCTTTGTGGAGAAACCACGGTAATATCACAGCTGAGACTGAGGCTTTTCTTCCAGTCACTCCACTCACAGTTTACCATTAGATGGAGGGAAGGACTACGCTGTTGTATTGTGTTTTTCTGATTCATTTTTAGCCCATGTGAGGACTGAAGTCTAATTGTGTTCGGGAAACCTTTCCTGTGTGTAAACGCTCGGCCACTCTGACTGATCATTATGTTAAATGTCAGGTGGCCTTAAAGTTGTGGCTGAGGACGCTGACCAGCAAAGACGCCCTCTTCTTCGATGGATTACAGCTTTCTGTGAAGTTTCATCTGCACAGAGGCAGCAGGCTGTAATCCTCCGGGGGCCACAACAGCAGGGCCTTATCCAAGGTGGAATGAAACATCCAACTGAAAAAACCCCAATCAGAATTACAATCCCAGTAACTCTGGTGGACTGGGGGCAGCAAGCTGATCCGGCTCCTGGTGATTACTATATGACGCAGATATACAATCCCTCTCCGTCAGGCTGAGCACTGTGTTCTTCCCTCCAGACTTGGAGAGGGAAAAGGGCTTTTGATGAAGAAATGTTTAGAAAAGCATTCTGCTGTACATTGTAGAAATGGTGAGTCATATTTTTGGGGAAGGAAGGGAGGAGGAGTGAGGTCAGTGAGGGTGAGGAGGGGAGAATGATGAGGAGGAAGTTGCTTTTTGAGGAAGGAAAGGAGGTAAAAGGAGGAGGGAGGGAAGGCACTGTTGAGGGTATTGCTAATAATAAGAGACACGATCATCCAGGATGGAGTGTGCTCCGACTTCAAAGAAGTGGATGCTCTAAAAGTTGAGCTGGCGTTCATAACCACGTTGACGTAGTCTGTCTGTACACCTTGTCTGTCCTCAGTCTGACCCTGAATTCACACCGGCTCCTGCTTCTTCTCAATGAAGGGGAAGTAGAGGAGGAGTGATTTGAACTGTATTTACAATAGATAGTCTTCATACATGTAACATTAAGGTCCTCCCTCAAAATTCCTCTAGATATTGGGAATGCCCTCCGTGTTGCCAACCCCCCCCCCCCCCCCCCCCCCCACACACACACACACACACACACACACAAACAGTCTCTAACTCTCCTGTCCCCCGTTCCCCCTCACTGTGGAGCCTCGTTGAGGAGGCAGTGTGTAATGCAATTTAGTTGATTAAAAGAAAACATTAAAGCACTACCTTATTGAATTTGACGGCACGTACGGATCCGGATCTCACCGGCCACTCTGTTTTATTGGCCAGGATAAAGAGGATCACGTCATTCCTCACCAACCCCCCCCGCCTCCACTCCTCCCTCCCCACCCAGCAGCCCAGCCCTTCCTTCAGTTCTTCCAATGCGAGACAAACCTTGGCAGGAGGACGTCCTGGCAGGACAGACATTTGTTTAGACCCCCCTCCCCCCCACCCCCCCACCCGTCTTTTCCGACTCCCCGCCCTTTCTCATTGCACTTCTCTAACCTTGGCCGTGACAGCAGAGACACACAGAGTGACAGGGCGGGGCTGGAAGGAGAGGGAGCAGGGAGTGGGACAGACCCTTGGCATAAGTAAAGAGGAGTCATTTTGTTTGTCTCAATAAACAGGCTGATAGGTCATTAATCTCATGAGCAGACGGGTTAGAGGTAGTCACCTCCGTCATTGTCTCTCCGAGATGACTCACCACCGTTACAAACAGGTTCCAAGTCTCGTAGTCTATAATTTAGTCTCAGTCGTGCCTTTTTTGGGGGAGCGAGGGGGGTTGCCTATCCTGAATATCAACCACCTGCCAATCTCCTCAGCGGAGGCCAAGTCCTCTTTCAGCTCGCAGTATCCAGTCCATTTGTTAGAGTTATGGTGATGGGGCCGCTCCGCCTGGACCCTGTCGTGTACAGGAGAAACAAAACAACTTCTGAATGTAAGTCCTGTGTTTAGATGACAACATCTGCCGCCGCTTTAATTACGCTGCAAGAAATGAATAACAGCGCACCAGGGTGACGTAATGTATCAGCACTATATTGAGCCACTGGATTTGGACTTTTAATCCATACTGGCCTTAGCGCATTGTTGACTCCAGACTTCATTACAACTTTTTTTTGGCAACAACATGTGCAAAATTTGTGGTTAGAGTTCACATTTGCTAATCAATATATTACTGAAATAAGGTGTTCGTAGTGCGTTTTGGTTCAAACAGAAACTTCATTTCACATCTGGAGGAGCATTGTCAATCCAACAGTCCAACATGTTGTACAAACTAGTTTGTAAAATAGCTCCAAGCCTTAAAATGGCATCGATGTCAAACCTTTTTTCATAACCCCGTACTAGAGGGGACCCTCACTTGAAAATCACTTCTTACGCTCTGTGACTATAACGTCATCTGGGGAGTCAGCTTGTTCTTGTTGGATTGTCAAATACCCTGAAACCTCTCGCCCTCTACTTTCTGCGGAAAGGTTGCATTTGACAGTTCTTTATGCATCATGTCGTTCAGCTGTATAAGAAGGAACATGCAAGACTAAGAGATTTCTCTTTAGTTCTCTTTTTTTCAAACTACCATGTGTCTATATCTTAGCTTTGGGCTTGACTACAGAAGCCTGAGGCTTACAGCAGATAATGATTGTATCCGTACTGTCCCCTGTTTGACCATCGGAGCTTCCTCGTTTGGTATCTCCAGGTAGTTTATTGATGTGTATACCATGAAATTAGTTTTAAGGGGACATATTATGAAAAACCCACTTTTACAGCGTGTATGTTTTTGAACATATATTTGAGGGTCTACCGACACACAATGTATGATATAAACCCATCCAGTCCTTTGTTTGTGGTCTGCAAAAGTCTTACAACACAGAGAAAAATGCATGTTTAAAATTTTCTCTCCTTGTGATGTCACAGTGGGATTCTGGTAAAAAAAATCCCCTCCCCTCCCCTGATATCTCCACCCATGGATTCCACCCCCAGCCTATAGAGCAAAACTTTTGCGCATCGCCGGCATTTTAATTTTCTCGCTAGAGAAGGAGGGATGTCTACTGGGAAAACTCGGGGGGGCTCATTGCATTTAAAGAGACACACACACCAAAACAGAGCATTCTGAGAGAGCTGGTTTATACAGGGTCACAAACCTCCTCTGGTGCTTGATTCATGTTATATTTTGACCAAAGCACAGCACAGATGTTTCATTTAGACCACATGGGACTGTTTGAAAAGGTGGAGAAGAGGGATAATATGTCCTCTTTAATACTGTCTTTCCCACAGACCCCCAGCCCCTTGAGACTTATGTGCCATTGTTGAGCATTTTAGGAGATGATACAACCATCGACATAGCTCATAGGGCCTTGAGTCACACCAAATTTCTCATCCAAAACAATATAACAGCTCGTGAAGAACACACATCTAATATGCACCAGATAGTTTCAAGCATACACTGGCTTTTGGCATGGCAAGTGTTCTAGAGAGAGGACCCTCCTGTCTATATTTCCATTTAATAAAAGATGAGAAAAATGGTTATTCAGGAAAGCTCGTGAAATTAGGTGGTTGCTACATAGTCAAAAATGTTGAGTGGTAACTTTGATGGTGCATTTCTTAGTGATAGCTTGACCTGACATTGTGGACCTCAAGCCACGCCCCCACAGACTTGGCTACTGCGTACTCCTTGAAACATGATTGTGTAGAGTCATACGGACAAATCTGGGGCTTTTCAAAGGCCTGTTAAACATAGGCAAGCTCATTAAACATCATCTTATTTTCTATCTCTACATGATAAAGAAGATGAATTATTGGGTGAGGTTTTTGGAGAAAAAAAACACTGACCAAGCGGAATTCTACTTAAGGGGTGGCTGTGACTCAGTGGTAGAGTTGGACGTCTCTCAACCAGAATGTGGGGGTTTTGATCCCCAGCTCCTGCAGACACGTGTCCAATGTGTCCTTGGGTGACTGTGGGTGTGAATATGAATGAATGGATTAGTTAACACTGATGGAAACTTTACATAGCAGCCTCTGCCATCTGTGTCGGTACGACCTGCAATGTAAAAGCGCTTTGAGTAGTCTGAAGATTTTGACATTTACCATTTACTTTTGTGTAATTAATAATGCTTTATACATTCTAATGCTAGTGGACGTTACTCCTTGTACTACAAAAGAAAATAAGACATCCAGTTCCAAAATCCGGTCCCATGCCTTCAAATTCTGCATTTTTATGCTCATATGCAGTATCTGTAAATAGAAATTAACTGTTCATAAATTTAGACAAAAAATTCTTATCGTTGTTTCTCTCTGGAGCAATTACTATGAAACTGCCGGTAACAGCTGTCCCCAAGTAAACTATCATGTTATGTAATGTCGAAGAGAAGGAGAGGGTGAAGTATCAATTAGCAGAGGAGGAATCACTAGCAGTATAGACACCTTGACAATAACCTCCATGTCCGACAGATCTATTGGCTACATGGCTTTGTTTTAGGTCAAGTGAATGCTTGCACTAAACTCTTTCTGGCTCATTTGTCTATGCACAATGGGTAGATGGAACATTAGTTGGGCAACTGGGGGAAAGGAAACTTGAGAGAAAGGGAGGGGAGAAAAGGGTTTCAGAAGGACGGGGAGGATGAGGTGATGGCGGTGGAGGAGGGCGAGAGGGAGAAAGAGAAATTTGAAGGTTCAGATGATGGGAATGCACTGCCATGATCAGTGTGCTGTGCCACTGAGAAACTTGAGATGCTAGGAGATACGATTGGATGCTAGAGTTTCCCGCAAAGAGCCCCCTGCACGGCAGAAAAATCGAGGGAGGAGGGGAGGGAGGCTAGCAGGGTGGAGGTATTATTACGTTAAGATATCAGATCCAGGGCATCATCATCTTTATATCAGTTGCATAACACTTTTGGTGCCAAGGCAGAAAGGTAAAAAAAAAACAAACTGTGAGATTGAAAAATGAGAGACAGGGACTGTAGAGGAAGGAAAGAGATGGAACAAACTGAGGAAGGGAAAGGGTGAGAGTTAATGGAAAGAAACAGCAGGAGGACAGAGGTTAGAAGGGAAAGTCAATGAGAAAGTAGAAGATCTTTTGAGGTAGAGGGGAGTTTTATAACCTCTCATCATACCAGACTCCTTGTGTTCTGAGGAGGCCCAGATGAATTATTCAGGTCCTGGCTGGTTGATCTCCTCTGGGATCAACGCTCACTCTCCTTGAACGTTAGAGCACCACTTGACGGTAAATGCTCACTGGGACAAACAAGAGGTCCTTAAAAAAGACCCATGCACTTAACCCACACTACAACCCCCCCCCCCCCCCCCTCTACACTCAACCCCCTCATCCTTCCCAAGATCAATACACAGCCAGTGCCAGATGTTGCACAATACCACACTGGGAAAGGAAGGTTTCTAACCTGGAACCTCCAGAGGAAGTTGTGCTCCTGCATTTATAAATGTACTCACAGGCAGGCCAAAAGATTGTAGGGAGTGAATATATTGACGAGCGAGAGTGGAGTGGCTTGTCTGAAACGTCCACGTCATGTTTTTTAACCATGTACATTTATAAAGAACCACAGTGATTTACAGAGTGTTTTTCTAAGGGGATTTTACAAAGCCTATTCCCAGAGCATCAGACTCTCAATGCTGACAGGGCAAGAAGTGCGATGCTTTGAGTTCAGGCTGCAATTTTTCTTCTGAGGGCTAATGCTGCCATCTTCAGGTCGTTCTCAGCTATTAAAAAGAGGCAATCTAGTTGCAATATTGCCAAACTACTGTATATGGATGATAATCCAAGTGGAATTTATCACTGTAAAGGTAACTGATCAGTTCTGAAGATACCGGGGAATTAATACATTAGCACAATTAATTTGAATAAAAACCTGACTCGCTGCTGCACACAAAGACTCATCTTGCTCCAAATCTGACAATTAAAAATTTAAATGTCTGCTTGATTTATTTCATTTCTTGTATATTGTATTCTTTGTATTTTCTTTAATCTTGAATGGTTTCTTATTTCACTGTCCATCCTTTTTGTTACTGTATTTAATTTTCACAGATTTTAACTTCTTGTTTTCTGTTGTAAACATTTTTGCCCTACATTTTGTATTATAGATTTGAAATTCATGAAGTTTATATTCACAATTACCATCACCGTTACAGCTTTTATAATTGAATTGCCACATTGTATGCCCCTATTTGTATAATATTCATTTTCAAAATCATTATCCCCACAAAATACTAAAAACTCTGCAGTTGAGCCTGTGCATAATGTCGGTGAGCACCACCAGCTGTGTTAACAGCTGAATATTTCTGCTTTTGTCATAAGGTTTGTGGAAGACTGAGGCGCAAGTTTTGGGAATCAAGAGAAACAAGAAAATGTTAAGTTCAGAATTTTAAAAAAGATTTGCAAATGAGCATCATTTTGCACCGTTTTTTATTATTATGACCCTATTTGTGGGCAGAAAGTTGGTACAATTGGGAAAGATTATAAAATAAACAAAAACACAAAAGCATGAAGACAAAAATGATAAATAATGAACTTTGGAATATAGTTATCTATAAGCTCTGGACAAATAATACAAACAGAAAAAATAATACATACATACAATAAAATATAAAAGTAAAATAAGTATTTTCTTTTCAGATGTTCTCATGAAATGGGGCCAGAGTTTCTAATAATGTAGCAAACATAAGTAAAAGTAATTGCTCAGGTTATAGAAATGTAGGCTTTAACTCCCATAATCCCCCCAGAAGCCTTGCAAGGTTAAAGAGTTGTTCCAGTGTCTCACAGCAAGGACTGAATCTGCATTGTGCCTACTTTATCCAAGGCTGGACAAATCTGCCGGATCCCCCCTTGGCCTCTGGAAGAGTTTGATTGGTTCTGGGGAAGACTTTCTTAAATCCCTGGCAGAGGTTTCAGAGGTAGTCAAGAAGCTCTTCAGTGGAAAGGTGCCAGGTGTGGACGAGGTTTGCCCTGAGTTGCTCGAGGCTCACAGCTGACATGCTTCTTCAATGTTGCATGAAGGTCTGAGACTGTGCCTGCTAGTGGCAGATTGGGGTGGTGGTTCCCTTTTTTTTTTTAAAGGGCAGCAGTAGGTGTGATCTAACTATGCCGGTATCACTCAACTCGGCCTCCTGGAGAAAATATAGTACTAAACGAAGAAAATAAGATGAAATGCCGTTCTCTTTGGAGAAAAGAAATAACTTGTTCAATGCTGCTGGTCACACCTAAGGCAATATTACTCAACCAAACATGGTAAAAGTATAAAGTGACCAGGACAAATGTTTATTTTTTTTTAAATACACACGCATGGCCAACTTTCTCCATCAGTGGAGAAGTGTAGTTGGATAGAAACCCAAACAGCTGTTCTTTTGTAGCTGCAGCCTTATATGTCCCCTGTCATTTATCGTAGCTCTGCCTCACACCAACATCTCCCACTTCCACAATTCCACTTAACCCTTCCACTTATACTGGTCACTACAGTGGACATATTCAAAAGCAGTTTTCTCCTAAATGCACAGTTTTTAATGGAATGGTTTCACACCAGCCAGTGGACTTTAACAAGTACACATGCACTGTCATCCATTGGCCAGCAGTTGTTAGTGTACCAAAAAACATCTTCAAAATCAAGATGGCTGATGTCACTCACAAATGCCATGTGGTTCAGGAATATACTACAAATCCTGTGCAGGATCACCTACAAGACCCTTGCAGGTGATATTTTTTTAAAACATCAAGTAACAAGTAATAAACAATGTAACTGTGGAAAGTTCCAAATATTGATTTAAGTTTTGGAGAAAATCACGATTGATAAGCTTTCCACTAAATTGAATATCATGCTGTATTTCAATGACAATACTGAGACTTTGCTGATCATGAAAATAACTGATGTGGAGATATTTTTGGCTATTCTTCATTAATTATTTTCCTCCCATTAAATGTCTGCTGTTGTGCTGGTGAGGAACCCTTCAGGCAAGGTGAAGTTGAGCTCATCAAAGACGGTCATTTTTTCCCTGCTTTGTTGACTTTTACATGGTGGTTTTGTCATTGCTATAGAGCAATAATTTTTTGTAGAACGTCACAGTGAGCCATTGAGATTGCACAACCCGTGACGCTTAAGAGGTTAAGCATCAGCATGTTTTAACACTATTCAGACTGAGGGCGGGAATAGGCTTCAGTCACCTGGATCTTACTGTCACTGTAGTCGAGTGAGTGTGGTTATTTTGTGAGTAACTAACACCCTACCACCACATCACTTTTAAACATAAGTGTAATATTAAGTGCTCTTGGTTGGCCACAATCTTTATTAATTAATCAAGCAAGCTTATAGACAACACTTATAGAGTGTATTTTTGACACACTGTTTGAAATAAAGTATTGTACATTTTAACTACTACATGATAGTGCTGTTTTAAAAAAACAGCAAACTTTGTTTCTGACCCATTTCTTACTGCCAACTGCATTTTCTCAAAGAACTTTTACGATAATACTTCCTAGTGAGTTCAGGGGAAGCTAAAGGGATAGTTTCACTCCAGGCTTGAGCTAATTAGGCCTTGCTTTTGGCCCGGTAACATTTGGGATTACACATTATGTTACATTGATCAAAACATTAAAAGTCAAAGATAGCTTTATCAACCCCTGGGGGAAATTTGTGATACAGCTATCAGAAACCGCATAACAATAAAAAAGTCATACAATGAACAATGAATACATCAAAACATTTTAGATTGGGTTCTCTAAAAGGCCCATAGCTATAGAATATAATATAATAGATGTTTATTGCCATTTGCGCAGGTACAGGACAGTACAGGAACAGGACAGTACAGGTACAGGACAGTACAGGTACAGGGAATTTTTGTGTGTTTCTCCCTGAGTCAGCTTCTACAAAAAAAGTTAAAATTATATATAAAATAGAATAACATTATAAGAAAAAAAGAGTAGAAAAGTACTGTACTATAAAGTATTGTTGCAATCAAGTCACCGAAACTCAACTTTAAGTTAAATCTTGAGTCCCCAGTGTTCAAGTCCGAGTTACCAAAGAAGACTTTGAGTCATGTCCAGGTCAGGTCCCCATTACCTGAGCCCAACAAGCCTTCAGTACAGTAGCATAACACATTATCCAAGATTGAACACTTGCACTCAAAATATCAATGGCGCAGTAATGTTACGTATCTTATCTATAAAAAGGCACCAATTGGTAGAGTCACTTGAGGCTAACTTCATCGTTAGCTAGCAGCAAGATAACAGTTAGGTTATCAACTGTCCAAGTAGCTTTAGCATCTCACATAGCTTTCTGGGAGCACTCTAAAAAGTTTGAGGTTGTCGTCATCTTGTCCTTGATGGTTCTTTCACAAACACGTTACCCTGCACTTGTTTGCAGTTGCTGTCAGGTTTTTGAAAGCAAGAGACACAATTCACAGCACCTATTTATGCATCCTCAAGGAAGTGAGCCAAGCCAGTGGACAACAAAGGAAGTAAGGAGAGATTCAATTAAAACAAAGTTTACAGTAAAGGGCAAATGAACATTTTTATACGTTCACAACTATCTGAAGTTAGGTAGTTGCAGACTTCATAATACAGTCATCTGATGCTTGCAAAAATAAAAGTTATCAACATTTAAACTTTTTAGCCTTCGATAAAACAGCTTATATTTTTCAAGTGGGACATTTATGGCTGAAGTAGCTTTATGTCGGTACTGTCATGTCCAGTTCTGCTTCTTAACATTTATAATATTTTTTTTCCCTGTAGTATTTCCTGTTTTATTTTTGTGTTCCTCTCATTTCAGATCCTTCACTTCCTGCCCTCATGTGTTTCTTGCCTGTGTGATTGTCTACCCTGCCCTGATAGTCTCCATCTCATTGTCTCCCACTCTCTTTAGTATTTAGTCTGAGTCTTCCCTCCCTTCTGTGCCAGTTCGTCTTCTTCCTTTGAGTCAATACCAGCATTATCTCCTAATGTGTTACTTCCCTGTTATTTGTTTTATCTTTGCTGTTTTTTGGATTTGATTCTGCCCGCCTCCCTTTGGGATTTTGTCTGCTGTTCTTGCTCATCTAAAGACTGTTTTTCTTAACCTTGAGACTTAGAGTATTGTCTGACTTGTGAGTCCATTGCTTTTTGGTTGTTAAAACAACAGGCCATGCCACATTTAAGGTTATACACAAACTATAAAGGAACCTGTACAAACCTTCCTTTAAAAAAAACAAAAACTTTTCCCTTAAGTATAACCATACATTGAGGTAGCCTTCTTCCACTGTACTAAAATATATTTTTATTTTTGCATCAGTATACTTCAAACCTATGATTTAAGCAACAATCTGAAAGATTCAATTCTTCAAAATAAAGCTTACTTGTATTAATATATATTTTAAAGGTATTATGTCAGCTGTCTTACAGTTACAAAAGTTATAAAAACAGGACTGTTATGGATAAAGTTCTCTATTACTGATACTGTTTTTTTGTTTTGTAGGACCCTATCCATAATCAATAAAATGAATCTTATCCATTTGAGCAGCTACATGTCTGCATGTGTGAATGTTTGTATGTGTATCTGTATGTTCCCATGTGTGTGTGTGTGCATCCTCTATCTCCATATCCTGCTCCGTCTCTGCATCGGTCAAGTATCATCTCTCAGCAGAGTTTGCGGGTAACACAACACTGGAGGAAAATGAAATGCAGCGCAGACAATCTCCTCTACAGAGCCTGCCTCTGATCTCTGCCTCAGACCAAACACTTCAGCCGGCTGTGTCCAGAGCCTCTCCTTCATCTCACTGCTGCTGCCTCTTTGTCTGAACAGAGCCGATTGTCTCAAACTGATTTCTCCTCCTGAAGCCGAGGGCCAATCAGACTTATGCTCACATGCACATGGGCAGATGGGTCAAAAGAGGGTTGTTGTTTTTTTTGGGACATGTATTTGGACCAAGAGGTAATTTCATTGGTTGAGTTAAACCCCAGTGGGTGGAGCTAAAGAGCTATCTGATATTTTCTAAGCACAGGCTGAATAAATGGCAAATGGAGAAGGGTAAAGAAAAATAAATTGATTTACAATTTCTCTCCTTCCATTATGACATTCATGATCATGTAAATGTCAGCAGCATGAACACCAATATGACTTCATCAAACATAGAGGTTGTCTTTTTGACACATCAATATACCGTTTCTAGTGAAATGGCTCTATAAATGGTAATGCAAGTCTAAGAGTCGAGGTCGACTTGTACACCACTTTGATCCAGACTGAAATTACCAAATGATTCTCTTCCAGTGGATGAACCCCAAGGACTGTGACATTTACTCTAGAGTCAGAATTTGAGATATTTGTGAATAACTATCCTTAGTGAATGAATTGACATTTGGTACAGATGGAAAACTTGCCTGTCAAAGAATTCTATCATGCACCCGGCCGGCACAAAGCCTCTTGGTGTGTAGGGGTGTGTCCAGAGTTGTGTCCAGAAGTGTGTCCAGGGGTGGCATGCACAGAAGCACAAACTCACACGCTCTCATGCAACAGAGACTCAGATTTATAATTATTATTTTACATAACTTTGAGTACCACAGACAATATAGCCTGCTTTATATTCCTACAGACTCTCCATGTCCATTACAGAACATTAAGGAGTATAACAATGGTTCCCAGCCGGGAAAAAAAAAAAGCTTTCAGCATGAGTTTGTTTGATGTTAAGCATGCGTAACAGTAGTTAACATATCCTGTCCAATCCTGTAGACATGTCTGGAGATTTTAATAATTAGGCCGAAGAAGATATGATTTTGTGCCTCATGGGGGAATGTACACCGTGTCTCTCCTAATTTGGAAAGGCACAGATGTTTCTGATGTCGTAGGAATGCTTGAGCAAATATTACTCCATTCCGCCGTCAACATATTTCATCCAGTGTCCTGTGTGTGTTCTCCGTATTTAGAGGCACAATGAAAGGAGAGCAGTTACATTGGCCATCTGGAGCTCGGTATGTCAAAGACGAGAGACTGAAAGTCGCCATGTAAATATCGATGCAACAGCCTGCAGGTGCACAAGGATATTAAGGCTTTTAAAGGGAATGAGAGCTTACACTGTGATTGGTTTGATTCATGTTTTGCCAAGTACAAACCTATGTATAATCAAACAACTTAATATAACCTCTTTGTGCTGAATAACTCGCAAAATCTAGTCAGACACAACCCCAAAACCACTTTTTAGACGATGCGCTTTCTCAGACAAAAAGTGTCTGGGACCTTCAAATTGGGCCAAGAGTTTCCATTAATCAACACTCATTAATGGGACTGGAACGAGATTTGGTACAGAGAAACATCACTCCCTTTGTTTTTTGGAGACTTTTATATCGTTACAACTTTGTTGTTCCCCGTGTTGTTTAAGTCCCACCATCAGGTCACATTTATAATTTTCCAATGCCCTGGTTTCTGCCAAATACTTGCAAAACTAATGATACACTTCTTAGCAAACACATAACTAACATGGGAAAAATGGACCAAAAAAGCAATGTCCAAACTCCAACCTGGAGGATATAATTGTACATTTTTTGTTAGCTAACGTTCACATCTGAATTATATTTGGGTCACTGACTATATGTGCTTGTTTTTCGGAAATGTTAAATGCCACTATCACAGTGTGTAAAAATTATTTGCCATCCGTACACAATGAACAAAAGCTTGCCACGAATACAGAGGCTCCGTTTGTCAAGTCTTTTGTTGTGAAGCTCTTCAGTGACAATTCACCAATGATAATTCAGCACACTTCCTTAATCTGCGTCGCTCTGTCTAAGTATAGCTTCCCAGAGCTTCATGCTCCATTGAGATTTAACTCCACCAATGAGGTGGGTGTCTTTGAAGACATGTCTATAGAGATGCAAACACACAGGAACACATCAAGTTTTTTTTTTTATTACAGTATGAATTTCTGAGATTGCTCACCAGCCTTTCCATTCTCTTTTACTGTTCAGATGTTTTAGAGGCTTTCTTAGCTCACTGATGTCTTTCTAAGCCACACTCAAGCCCATTTTACAGAATTTACTGCAGCAACTAGAAAGCAGTCATTATTTACTGCAATTAGAGGTAAATGCATAGGCATAATGAGGGAACAAGCGTACAAGAGGTCATGCATGATAAATAACTGCATTAGCAATTTGATACAAATTAGATCAATGGAGCCTAGAAAGACTGATTCTGATTTACAGCAGAAGGAGCTTAACGGCGAGGTGATCAAGGGGTGAAACAAGCCTGTGATTTGTGTCTGCAATCTGTCTACATTACATGCATGTAAAGCATTCAGCTCATTGGAAATTATGAGAGGAACGTTGTTGTTTAAGCATTGTTGTAACCACATCAGTGTCAGAGGCCGTGCCCCTGCCATGTCAAAGCAGCCTGCTTTTAAATTCACTGTAGAGGATGATGAGAGAGGCTGAGAGAGACAGAGAGGGATGTAACTTGTATTGCCTTTCTGCAGAGGTTGAGTGGTTTTACAGTAAGAGTGATCCAACCGATCACCTCATTTCCTCTCTCTTCTACCGTAACATCCAAAGCACTGATAGTTTATCCATCTGAGAAAGTGATTTCAAGGTGCCAAGTACAACACAGGAAATGGCCCGCCAGACGTTCCAGTGTCTGGTAATAGCGGGCCTGATTGCTGGCATCAGCAAGGTTGACCGGTGAACAAGTGACAAAGCAATTCTTAGGACGTTTTCAGTGTCAGCCATGCAGAACCCGGCTTACCAGAGACGTAAATCGATTTGACACGGAGTAGTGGTTGTGGTCCTTTCTTGTTAGAAGAGGATTTAGTTCAATCTGGCTATGCAGAAAAAGGGAAAGTGCTGAACTGCTGCTGAGGATTTGAGAATAGTTTGGCACAATAGACAGGAAAGGACATAACAACCCTGATGAATGTCTAATAATGGACATGGAATAATAAACTGAGTTGAGGGAAACACACACACACATGCAGAATTAGCTTCCCTTTCGTGAGCTTTAGTGTCATGTACAATTGAAACCTGGAAAAGGTCTCAGATGGAGACTTACAAGGATAATTCTGCAGTCTTTCCAGCTTTGTGGACTTCATTTACAATACAATGAGCTTTCCAAAAATCCAATATGCACACTGACTAAAAATATCCTGTCTGAGTTAGGCTGTGGAGGGAGCAATCAAACGTAGAGTCATGTCCCCGAGGAGTTTGGCTTTAGTCTTCCTCTCCAAAAGAATCAATCAAAGTGGAATATTTTATTTTGACCTCACTGTCCACTGATGGAGGTCAAGCTCATCACATATATACATTTATGTAATGTCTATAAAAAGAGAGGCAGCTCTTTCTAGCTTTTGTCAAAAGCCCTCGTGTGTGTTACCACACTGCATGAAACACTGCCCAACTAAACTCCAGTGAACTTTATATTAGCTGCTGTTTTTTTTTACTTTGCCATTTCTCAACACTGTGTTCTTTGGATTTTGACCACTTCGAGGGTTGGAACGCTGGTTGACTGGTAAATTGAAAGACACACTTTCCAGGTCAGCTCCTTATTTTCCATGATGGTTTGGTAGATAAAAAAAAAAAGCCTCATGCTGGCGCTGTATCAACCTGTTGTCAGGACTAGCTTAACCATATTGAAATCTTAAACTCGAAGCTGAAACTAGCTCCCCACCAGGAGGGAGCACTTGATTTCTGCACTTGAAAATCAGATTTGTTCTTACTTTCAAAGAGACCCAAGCTAACTGTTTCCCTGCTCCTACCTGATAGATAGCTGTAGTTTTATCACCACAGATGTGAGTAGTGGTGTTAATCTTTTCATTTCTTGGCCAGGTCTCCCTTGACAAAGAGATCTCTGATCTCAATGGGACTAACCTGGATAAATAAAGGTTACATAAATGCATAAATTAATGTAACTTTAAGCAAGAAAGCAAACAAGCACATTTTCAAAAATCCTTAACTGTTCCTTTAAGTCATGCTCTATTTGTAGTGTCTCAGTGTTATGCACTTCTTGCTCTGCCTGTCTGCCTTCTCCAGAGACTTTTATTCCTCTCAGGGTTGCAAAGCCTATTTAGAGGATCTTTGTGCGCTCAATGTCATCACAAAAACAGTTTGAAATAAAATTTGAGGGTCAGCAGGTTTTTGATCTGAAGTGACACACAACACCTCTGCAAAGTCATCGAGACACACATGTACTCAGACACACACATACACACGTGTATGGAGTATTATCATTGACATGGCAGAGGAGTGTTATAACACCGTTGGGAAATTAGCTGATGGCAGCAACTCAGTGGCTCCTCTGCCTTACCTGAAGGGATCGTCTTACAGAGGAGCCAAGCAAATATCAATAAGGGTGATTTAGCTGTGCACAGCTCAAGGATAAAGAGCTTATGCATGAAACCTCTGGAAATACACTTGAGCGTGGCGTGTAAAATGCTGTCGCTTCAAGCAAATCCCTGATTAAATCCCCCAAACACGTTTAGTTGGCTGTATGAGGGGAGGCCTGATGCTGGCTGTGAGGCACGGTGCCAACCATGGAGGAGGACAGAAAGAGAGAGAGGATGGGGGGGGGGGGGGAAGTCTTGTTGAAGTCTTCCCTTAGACCTTTATGATCCTCTGTGTGTTACAAGTGTGTCTCTCTCACAGATGATGCCCCTACTGAATGTGTCTCTGACACTGAATGGAAACCACTGATGTACTGTATGTACCCTTTATACTACTACAATTTCAACCAATTACTCAATATTATGGCCCATTACAGCCTTTTTCATACATGCACTTGAAATGAAGTAGAGGTTTGCCCCTAAAATCTTCCTGAGTTGCCTGTTCTGTTCACATATGCACCACACAGTGGGAGACTTTCCCTGTCAGACAGAAGGGGTAAAGGGGGGGGGGGGGGGGGTCTCGCAGGAGGCGGGACATGACATTTAAATGGCCAAGGCAGTAATGGCAGGTAAAGCAACAGAGTCTGGCCTTTTAAAAATCGTTTTTTTGCATTTAACCCGATGCTTTGTGGAATTGGACGCATTCACAGCATCAACGATTGAATGCTAAAGAAAATACTTGCAAAGCAGAAAAGAGTATGAAGCACAACACATCATGTGGAATTTTTCCCTACTGCTTTTAAACATGGGCTCACCCTACGTCAGGGCTGGCAGGACCAATTCTGGGTAAAGTCAGGGTGAAGCAATCATTTTGCGTTCAAACATAAAGCTCAAATGTTTCAGGAAGTTTTCAGAAGTTTGTGAATGTGTGAAAACCAATAGCTTATTTTTTGGGGGGAAAAAGTTGCATTTCTGTTGGCTGTCATTTAAGTGTTGGAGAAATAGAATTCTACATTAAATATTTGTGTGAGAGAAAGAGAGGGTGTCGCGCCTCGTTTTCACAGCCAACAGCACGACGAGAGCCCGCTAAATGAAATATCACTTTAACATCTGCAAAAGTGGCTGTGGATTTACAGCTTCTGTGACGAGAACAGGACAACATTGCCTCATATGGATCATTAATTTTTTATAAGCTTTCCTGGAAATCACTTCATGTAGCATTTTATTGCCAATTTAGGAAGTAATTGCTGTTTTGCAGGGATGCAAACACTTGTCAGCTACAGTATGTGGTCATAGAAACAGAAAAGGAAAAGCTGCAGGAACACAAACTCGCTTTATTTCATCGCTGTGGTGGATGATTTTTAAAGGAGCTGTCTGAATGCCTCATAGTGAGTCTCCAGTGAGTCAGTCCTTTCACTTGTAATAAACTTCTCCATCTGTCTTTTCACCGACTGACACATCAACAATATGGCCTTGGGATGTTTACCATAGAATAACCAGCCTACACATCTCATTAACAGAGACTGACTCATGTCATTTTGAAACGGGGTCACATAGGGCCTAGAAAATGAAAGGACAGGAAACCAAGGTATCAGTGACACTGCATAAGAATCACTCGCACTTGTCTCACAGAAAGCCTGTGCTTATGAATGCAGATTGGATTTGAATGATTATGATTTTTGGTTCATGCATGATTAATGAGCCTTACATTGTACATACTGACATAAAAAGGGACTGTTGTTCAAGAGAAATCACATGGCATTCTTTATTCATTTCTGCAAAGCATTAACAACCATCAGGGAGAGAAAAAAAAAATGGTTAAATTAACAAGGATTTAGCTCCGACAGAAACGAAAATCTTCTTAAACCAAGAAAAGGAAGTTGGTCTCTGACTTACCCGGACACTGGGGCATTAGCATTTTTAGCAAGTTGGCACATGATAAACCCTTTCTCCTAAGCTTTTGGTGTCATCTGCGATGCTTTAGTCAGCCAATCACTATGATAACATCAAATATAACATTCTAAAAAGACTGATACCACACTCTGAGAATGTAATGAGCTCTTTGAAGTATTGAAGGCTTAAGGTTTTGAAGTAGGGCAACTCTTTCATGTGCGATTAGATGTTCTTAAGTCCATCCTCAGGTAGAGAAAAAAAAAATAAACTGAAAGGAGTGTCATAAGGAAGGCTCATCTACCTTGAAATGTCACAGGCACTTGGCTGTGGTCTTCCAGGACCCTTTTCATATGCTTACAGAGTGAATTTAACAGTGTTGAGGAGGGCAATGACAAACTGCAGGGGAAAAGAAAGTCTCCTGTGGCAGAGGGAAGGTAAGGAGGGGGGGGGGAGCAGAGGGGATCAAGTGAGAGCAGAGGAGGGTGCACGGTATCAGAGCTGTCGACTGCAGTCAAATTGCTCACTCCAATCAAACCGACGTGGAGCTTTGGCTCAGATGCACGAGGCTGGGCTTACTGGCTTACCTCAGCACTGCACCAGAGAGGGACTGTCACTGGATATTACCATGTGGACCACTGAGCTGATTCCCCCCCGCATCACAGTGGACAGGGGCAGCTTTACATCCATCCTTACTTCCTCTCTCTTGTCCTGGACACACACACACACAACCCTCACTTCCTGAACTGTGTCTGTACACAATTTCGCTGTTGGAGACACTTGCATTAAATATGGATAGCCTTAATAATAAATGGAAGCTCTGGAAGCAGATTGCATCCTGGGTACAAAAAAAATGCGTTCCAGTGTTGTGACACAAAGCTTTGAACATTTGTGGCCAATTTTATGGTTTAAAATCATTGGGGGACAATCTGATATAGCTTGTGCTAACTTTGCAATGAAATGCTTTTCGTGTCCTTTTTGCACTCTGTGGCTATATGAGATGGCATCCAGGCTATTCCTAGTTTGAGAGCAACAATGTTGCACATTTTGAATGATAGAACACTGTTTTAAGCTACAATATGTTAGAGAATGTGTGTGAATGGCATTATTTCCTCTGTAATACAAAAAAAGGTTCATATTCAAAGCAACATTTTAAGCCAGTGTTTCCTCAATGTCCTCTTCCAGGGACAAGTTATGCGCAGAGGAATGGCTGGGACTGGATCTAGTTTTCAGGCTGATAGAGCCATACTGTTTGGCTGACCGCTTGGTGTAAGCGATCACCTTTCTTCTGTACATCTCGCCTTTCCACATGGAGATCATCAGCAGTGTGGAGAGTACCACGCCGCCCAGCGTGAGAAGGCACAGTCCCGCTATGACGCACCGATCCAGGTGGGCACCTATCCGCGCGCTTTCCATCTCCAGCCTCTCCATCTCCCTCGCTGACACGCTGTCACGATCCACCTCCACATCACGTGGTACGGCGTAGGAGATGATCACCAAGGAGATCCCGGTGACTAAAAACGTAACTGCACTGATAAAGCCGTAGTCTATTGAAGACCCGGAGCCCTCCCCAAAGGAGAGATCATCTTCGGACATAAAGGAAAACTCCGGTAAAGTTTCCGAACAAGGCTCGCCATTGCGCATAGGCCTGAGAGTACTTTTACAACTAGTCTCTGGGCTGGCCAGTCTCAAGTTAACATTCTCATCTACATAGGTAAAAGATGTCTCTAATTCCTCGTCGCAACAAACCCGGACTTTTTCCTCACCAAGTTGACCGAGTTTAACCTCCGCGCCCCCTTTGCGCGGCGCCGTCCTTGGTGCTGAACGACACCGGTCATGGCAGCTGCGGGCAGGGTTACAGTAGCCCTCCCCCGGGGGTGCTCCTCCTGTTGATCCGCCCGATTTGCGTGCATGGAGCGAGACTGGAACCCGGTCGAGGGCGTCATGTTGATCGGGCTGATTGACTCCCTCATCTCCGGGAAGAAGCTTTGGAGAAGCCATTCGTGTTTCAAACCCGACTGGTTCACTCTGAGCCTTCCTCCCACGGCGTTTTCACTCCACTGCATCCCTAATAAGAGGACCCACACCAGCTCTAAGTAAAAGGGTGCATGTTAATCACCCTCAATTGTAAAAAAGAAAAGAAAAAGAAAAGTGAAACCTTATAACTACAGTGCGCAACTACACATAGGTTACCGTAATATAGTCAACATAGAGACCACTTAAAATCAGGACACTTTAAAGTTGATCATATTGTTTAGGAAAAATCCGCGGACCTTTGTCCAAAGGCGCTTATAGTGGCTGTGATTAGCCAAATACCTCCATATCCAATTAGCGAAGCAATCCACGTATTAACCGAGATTAAGCTACATTCTTGTTTGAAATGGATACGACCTTCTGAACAGATACAAAAGCAACGCTGTTTTAAAACTAAATAACACATCAAATACAGCTACACAACCAGTCGGTCTTATTCCAAGTAAATCCATCACGAAATACTCTCATACTAAAGCTGGTTAATGCAAAATACATTCAGTAGCCTACTCCCATAATATGCGTGGTAATACCGCTGCACTTTATTTGAATCCAGCAGAATATGTAAAAATGCTGCTCTGCATAAGGGTGGATCAGTCATGCACAGTATCCGGTGTTATTTTCCCTCCTCAGATACACAAATCAAGAAACACACTCACCGCGCTACTTCAGCATCCCTTCCGCCTTCTCCTCTTTACAGACACTACTGCGGGAAAGGGCACATACCGAGGACAGATATGAAGCCTTATCATTGAATATGCCCTCAATAGATCCTCTCTCTGCTCGGTGCTGTGGCGGCAGGCTGCGCGGAGAGGAGCTCTCCGTTAGTCCCTCCCACACACACACACACACACACACACACACACACACACACACACACACACACACACACACACACACACACACAGACGCACACACACACACACACACACACACACACACACACACACAGAGCATCAGCTGCTCGCGCTGTAGTGCTGAAAGGAGCGCCGCTATCTGTGAGCCGATTGAATCACCCCCAGTCAGTCAACACACACACACAAACACACACACACACACACACACACACACACACACACACACACACACACACACGAGAGGATCGGATCTGAAGGGCTATGCTGAGGGCGAACCCTGGGAACTGACCATCATATTTTACTGTCTTGCATTGCACTTTGGGGAAACATTTGGGGAGAATCTGATACCACAGATATGTATTGTAAGGCTAAGGAGTGGCTATAAGAGATAACAGATTCCACCAAGAACTGAATGGTGGCAAATAAGTCTCCATGGGAGAATTCAAAAGGGAGCTCAGGTGCTATAAAGTCAATACTGACCACTATAAACACATTTGAAATACCTAAAAGGAACTTAAACATTAATAAATGATGCCTGAGATGCAAACTATGAACAGTTAAGCACCATAAATTCAATAATTAACATCCACAAGCTACAGCATTGACACTCTAAAACTATTTCAGTGATATCAGAGCAACATACAAGATTTAGAGTTTGACATCTGTGCAGAAGGTTATTGACATACAAGCAACAGTCTGCACTGTATGTTTTCAGCTCATGCCATCATATCAGAACAATCTTTCCAGTGGTGCAGCTGTGCAAACAACACTGTTAAGCTGCATGTATCATGCACCATCTGTTCTCCTACGGTCTCTCAGAAGATTACTGGTGACTATGTCAAAGCCATCTTAATCCACACGTCATGTGTTCTGTGACTTCATGTACATCTTTTAGGAGTGTGTTTTTGATTCATGCCACTTCATCAGAAGTCTGTGTGTCCTGGTTGCATCTATAAGGATGCAATGATAAACAATTAATGCAGCCAATGGCTTTCTTAAAGTGTGACGAGATGTTTGGTGCGTGTCAGAAATCAATGATTTAATCCAACATTAAACACATTACACTTAATATTAATTTGCTGACCGTCCCACCTCATGTAGCACAGCCAGGCAGCAGCTATAAATACAGTGGTCACTTTGCCTGTAGTCCTGGTGGCTGGTTGAACGCGGCTCTGGCTCATTTCCCAACAAGACTCCATTTAACAGATGAGAAAAGAGAAAGGGAGGAGGAGGGAGAGAGAGAGAGAAAGTATAGCTGTCTTTGTCTCTGAATAGGGATTCAGAGACAAAGATTTACTACACTCCTTTTGTTCCAAAAATGTGTTTTGCATAGTGGGGGGATCAGCATGTTTGATGTAGGTTCGGTCAGATTTGGACAACTTTAGCAAGTCTCAGGCAGAAAGATAGAGAGATGGAGCTTAAACTGACTGGGCGCTTGTGTGAGGAGGTTACAACAGCCAACAATCAGATGTTATCTGTCTGCAACAGTGCATCACTTTTCCTTCTGGCAAGGACATCAGGCCGGTTAGAGGAGGGGGCTGCAGAGGAATCTACACTTCCAAAGGCTATAAATCCTCAAAGTGTCTCTTCTGCCACAGGCACATAGAATAAAGATTATGGAACATTGGTGTACCACTCTTTTTTTTTTTTTTTGCTTAAGCAAGATATAAAAAGGTGATAGAGGAGGGGGAAGGTTGAGATCACTAAAGCAGTGTGTGTGTGGGTCTGTGAATTATGAATTGAATTAATGAATGATGGAGTGAGTTCTCTTCACCTGCAGCTGCTCCAGGAGCTGGTCAGTGACCCACTTTAGCAGAGTGAGTAAATGGTAATGGTAAATGGACTTGAGCTTATATAGTGCTTTTCTAGTCTTCCGACTACTCAAAGCGCTTTTACACCACATGTCACACCCACCCATTCACACCCTTTCACACACTGATGGTAGTGGTTGCTATGTAGTATCATCAGAGTGAGGAGAATATATGAATGAGCAGAAGTGTATGAACAGGCTGCTGCTGCTCAGACAAGCTCAGAGGATCTCCTGTGCCCCAGGTCATATTAAGTTCAGACTCAAAAATGCATACACCATCAAATTCGGATGTGAAAAAACACAGAGAAGCTTTTAAAAATCCTCATGTGTTAATACATATTTAAAAAAATGACTACCGTTTGTTATCTAAAAAAGTTGCATTAATGCAGTGGATATTGTGGGGGGCCGGGGCGGGTGGCACGGAAAAGGGCGTGTACAGAGGCGCACGGGATGGTCTTGGCACCCCTTAAATCTAAATTGCCACTACAGATGCCACTCCGAAATCCCAGCTATGGCTGTCAGCCCCAGACACTAAAACAGACTGAAACAAAATGAGTGTAATATTTACAAATTAGCATTTATATATTTAAATCCCAGCACAAGCATTACCCCATAACCTCAGTTGAAGGTCATGTCCTGGTTTGTTTAAGCTTGAATTTGATAAAATGTAAAATAAAAAACCAACCTTCTGAGAGATCCTTTACACTCTCAGGGATTTTTCAACAAAAATTTCTGAAATTCCGAAAAATTTAGATTTCTTTTACTTTTTGGTGGATCAAAGTAGACAGAGACAGCCAACATGAGGTTCAAACTAAGGCCCAATTGCATTTAATTTAAAAAGGCAGAGAAGACTGATGTGTGAAAAGGTGTGTCAAATTCTAAACTGAAATACAATTTAAATGTATTTGTTGATGTAATGAATATATAAGCCAGAGTAAAAAAGAGTGATCTGTAAAATAACTCTTTCCACAAAGTAACACTATTGGATTTATGCCTTTTTGGCAACGTTACAGTTTCCCTTTGTGACATCACAAAGGGCAGTAACCCCTCCCAGGTGGGTGACACTCCCACAGCTAGGTGTTTCTTCTGACCTCTGAGTCTGGAGTGAGAGAGCCAGAGCCACCCAATAGTCGAACACAGCTCATTTACATAATTAAAGGTACAGACACAGAAACAGCCTGTTCTGAGCAGGGCTGAAATAGAGGGGTTTATAGACATGATCAAATACAGGATCAGAATTGCTTTTTAGAAAGAAACTTCACAGACATGTTTTAGGGAGCTCTGAGACTTATTGAAACTGCTTGAAAAGTAGGATAATATGTGACCTTGAAACGATTACTGCAATCCCTGAAGAAACTCATGAAAGACAAACACTGGTCGGAAACTGTTTAATAGCAAGTCCCAAAAACAAAATGTTATTCTTTATGGTTATTCTATCATGAAAGCTGTACTGAGGGGGTATTTTTGTATTGCTTAACGTTATGCATAATTAGGGGGCTAGCCAGATTGAGTGTCTGCTGGGAGCTGCAAGTGGCCTGCTTGGTGTCATCTCAGCCAATTCAGTCACAAGACTAAACCTCCAGCTGTGTTTGTGTTGAAGATGCTGTTTGGAGAATTTTTCACGCAAATAGCTGACAAAAAAAAAAACAACATATCTTACTGATCAGTTTTTTGTGCTAACAGATTGTCAGAGGTCTTCTCCAGTTTTAGTCACACTTATTATATCATTGTCTGCGCTCACTATACCTGGCTTGTTAACTTGTAAAGAGCTACATTCATTTTGTGTGATGACTTGTTTCTGGGAGTCAGAATTGCTGTTTCCACATAGAGTCGATGGCAAACTATAGAGATGAACATAGACTATATAAAACATTGATGTAGTGTTAGTGAAGTCACCCGTTGGATTCTAAAGCAGATTTTTTAAGGCCATGTGGGAATTGCTGTCTGAAACTGGGCTTTTGTCAACTTTGTAACAGACAAAGAGACAGGGCTGAGGCAGACCTTTAACCCTCTGGCAGACAGCTTCAGCCGCCTGTCAGTCAGATAAGCCTCCCCCTAATTCTGCTTAACTCTTAGCCTTAACCCCCAACCTTCAGTGAGGTGATCTGGCACTATAACCACCCGACATCCCTGACGCCCAGCCACTAACATCGGACTGTGTGGTCCCCACAACCATCGCCGTCCTCATTCATGCACGGCTTGCTCCGACCCTACCTTAGGGGCAAGGATGTGTGGACAACAGGAAGGTGAGGAATATAAATCCTGGCTGCATATTATCCTATATGCTAAAGTGTCTTGAAATAACAATTTTTATGAATTGACCCTATACAAATAATGATTGATTGATTGATTGATTGATTGATTGATTGATTGATTGATCAATGACATCAAAACAGATGAGTTATAAAACAAAGTCATCCCCTGTAGTATGTACCAATAAAGACATGATCTATTGATAATTATTGTTTTGATTGTGATCTTCCAAGGCTATGCAGATGTAAATTAGATTCAAGATGACTGATACAAGGCATGAAATGACAACCTCTCTAGAAATAAATAACCAAATTTGTTTTTGAAGCAGACTATAATAATATTTATTTCTGCTGTCTAAATGGGCATTTTAATATTGGAGTTAATGGGACGTCCAGGCTTTTCCAGCCAGCCTCAAGTAGAAACTTGATGGACTGCTTTTCTTTTTACTCTACCACATTTTGCTTCATTTTTCAACACTGGTGGTCTACTTGATTCCAAGTTGACAAGGTCTTCTAAATGACTTGGTTAGTGCAGATCAACTGTGCAAGTAGCAAGTTGGCTACATTCCCAAAAGTACTTTTAAATTATTTTGACTAATGAACAAGAACTCTGATTTAACTACAAATAGACTACTATTCTGTTGGAAGCACAGTGCACAGTTAACTTACTACTTAGCAAATAAAATAGCCTAAAGCATTGACTCTAGGTCTTCCTCCACACTCTATTGGTAAATGGTAAATGGACTTGAACTTGTATAGCGCTTTTCTAGTCTTCTGACTACTTAAAGCGCTTTTACACTGCATGTCACACCTACACATTCACACAATGATGGCAGAGGTTGCTATGTAGTGAGACCATAAGAAAAAACTAATCCCATTCACACGCATTCATAAGGGGGAGCAATTCAGGGTTAAGTGTCAAGGACACATCGGACATGTTGCTGCAGGAGCTGGGGATCAAACCCTAGACCTTCAGGTTGAGAGATGACAACTCTACAACTGAGCCCTATTCAAAAGATGATCACTATTGGCTGCTAAAAACATGGAGATGGCCACAATGTTTAACTTTATGCTTCATGAAGGCAGTCCTCAAACAAGCCAGACATCACAAAGGCTAATTCCAAATGTATACTGCCAGTTTTTGCAAACCTGTAGGGTTGCATCATGGAAATATTTGCATTATTTAATTTGGAAGCTTTATTATGCATGGATAGAAGAGGGCATGTATATCAAATTTAACTTTCAGCATTCTGGGGTCTCTGACAGGGTAGTGGGCCAACACAGCAGGGGGCTGTAGATTATTAATAAGTAGCTGTAACACAGTCCCCTGACTTTGTTTTGGAAGCTGGCACGCAAACCCTCCAGTAGCTCTTAAAAAAGCCAGGCAGGAGAGAGCACGCAGGACAGCAAGGGGAGCATGAGAAAGTCTCACTGGGGTGTAGAGTGAGGCTGCTTTTTTCTCTCTTCTTTTTTGACAGGGAGTGTGTGGCATTGGAGGCAGACACTTTTATGAAATATTTAGTGCATGGAACTTCAAGTTAATTTACAGAGGCTTTCCTAATTGAAGTGGTGTGGCTGGCCAACACAGACACGGTGGGATAATGGAAGGACAATAATGGCTTTTCTAGTGCTTCATGCGTGGGTGGATGGGTGGGTGGGTGGATTGGGGGCGAGGGTTAGGCAAAGATTTATGTCTCATCTATAGATAAGGCACCACATAAAAGAAAAAAAATCTTGTGGTGATTAAGTAATCTAACTGGGATAATTAATTCTGCCATTTCATCGACCCTTCTTCTCTTTATCGCCTCTTTATCATAATGAATGTGATGTTATCCCCTCCCGCCAC
Organism: Labrus bergylta; assembly: GCF_963930695.1. Lineage (NCBI taxonomy): Eukaryota > Metazoa > Chordata > Actinopteri > Labriformes > Labridae > Labrus > Labrus bergylta. The sequence continues at coordinate 2,588,860 of NC_089202.1, read as the reverse complement.
GGCTGCTTTCGCATTATGATGTCCTCAATAGCTCCTGATGATTATTGTCTGCCTTTTCTTCTGCCTCTCTGTCTCCATCTACAGCACTGATAACATCTAACAGCTTTTATGAGGTGCCCATTTAGAATGGGTTCCTAATTATAACACAGACACACACATAAATTGTTTTCCAGCTGGATCACACTGGTCTTGACAAATGCACAGTCAAGTTCAGTTAATCTCTTGGTACCCGAGTGTGCATGCTGAAGGGAAAGCAAAAGCCAGAGCAACTGTTTAGCATGGATCAGGCAAACATTTTTGATGAGAAGGGATGGGTTTTTTTTCATTAGGTAAATGTGAAAGTCTTCAGTTCAGGCCAAAGGTGTTATTTATATTCTGTGTATATAGTGAGCCAAGCACTGAGTAGTCTGCTGGCACTGCTGCCTTTGGTACCATTTTGCCTCTGAAGTTCTGCTTCTGTTTACCTTGAATTTTCAATTAGGAACAAAAGGACCTGTTCTTAAAAGCTGCAGTTGATGAATAATGTATCATATAATACAGAAGGTCACTGCTGAAAATGTGTGAATTGTGTTCCAATAGTAAGATATTCAGACTGAACATAAATTAATATTCTCCTGTACAAGTAAACTATGAGAACTTCCTTTACAGTTTTATGGTTTGTACTTCTTTCCTTCGAAGTTCTGCGAAATACTTAAATTCCTGGAGGTGGATTTTGAGTCTTAGTAGAAAGTCTGAAGCAAATCTTCAACATTCAAAGATGTTCAACTGCAGAAAATGAAAATAGGCATTTAATTCAAGAATGTTGCTTTTTGAGGTTTTTGAGTTCTAAAGCATTTGTTCGGCTTCACTCCACCATACCAGAACAAGTGGCTTATGGAGTCTAAAAACTATAAATGTTGAAACAAAGCTATATGGGAGGTAATTAATTAGACAGCAGGGCTCTCTCTCTTTCGAGCATTTCATATGTAGAGAGATTTTGTCACAGTAGATCTTAATAATATACAGAGGGACATTTTATCTTTAATAGCTGTGCCATGTTTGAAATATTTCCAGCAACTTCCTCTGCCTTGTTCAATGTGTCAGTAGCAGAGTTTGACCACCAGGTGGCAGTAAGGACCTACTGTCAGGGTTTTAAGCAAAGGGAAGCAGCAGCAGCAGGGGCCGGGGCCCTTTCCGAATTGTCACAGTTCAGTAGGCAGTATGTACTTTTCAGTATGGAGTTTCAGTATACTGAATTTTTGTGGTCATTCAGTATGCATTTTTTGGGTCCACCTCAGTATAATGAACATTTCAGTATGGATACTAACTTCTGGGTTTCATGCAGTACGGATCGGATGGGTGCTTTCAGGAAATGAATTGTATTTTACCACCCACAATGCTGTGCGAAATTAAACGTAAATCGTCACTTCACATCTGCCTCCAAATCAAAACAAACGAGCGTGGATTAATTGAATGAATTTTTAATCCAGAGTTAAAATCCCGTCTGAAATCACTACTTTAAATTAACAACAGAAAATATAACAAATGTATACATTATTATAAAACCTTTCCCCCTCTATTTAAATAATGATTTCACTATTTAAATGTGTCTTTATTGGTTCATTTTACTTTATATTCTGTATCTTACTGTCTTTCATTTGTACTTTTCTTTATGTAGTCTACTCTATGTTATTTAGTTATTTAATCTGTCTTTTACTTGATTTACATTGTAATATTGTTTTTTGTTTACCTGACTGTATGCACATTACTCTTCTTGAATAAAGCTAAACAAAGAAAACAAAGCGGGTGGATGCGGCCGGTTCGGGTAACATAAATGACGTCCCTTCCATACTGAATGAATCAGATCAAGTGGGGACAAATATCTGCCTACTGTGCGAGCCTACTGAATAGTAGGTACTAAACAGTATACAGCACAGATAGTAGGTACTGACTACTGCCTACTGACAGATCGAGTAGGTACTTGGCAATTCGGATACAGCCATGTGCAGTGATTGAAAGAACCATTTCCTCAGTAACTCTTAAGAACAAGTCTGAGGAACTTGTGAGTATTTATTTTGTTTTTCTGCCTTATTTGTTGCTCCAATAATTTCACAGTGAGATTTTGGGTACTATTAATCAATCAATTTCAATCAATTGGGGGGGGGGGGGGGGTTGTTCGGCCCATGAGAACTGTAATATGATGTACTGTATATGCACAGAGAGAGAGAGAGAGAGAGAGAGAGAGAGAGAGAGGAGCTCAAGGTGCCAGTTCCCCCGGTAGTCTAAGCCTATAGCAGCATAACTAAGAGCTGGTCTACACCAGCACCGGTCCTAATTGTAAGATTTGAACTCATCTTGTGAAAGAAAATACATTGGTTTACGTTAAACTACTCACCAGTAAATTACTTGGAATGAACTCCACCTACACACATACCACAGCTTAGACATTACAATTATGCATTTAGATTAAAGATTAAGATATATTAGATATTTATCGGAACCACAAAAGTCAGAGGGCCATTTGTATTTTTTTTTTATAAGTACATTTTTCAGATAAAACGCCTCTACTTTCTAGTTCAAGTTTTGTTTGATGAATGAAAACATTCATTCTGCCAGACTTTTTCTTGGCACGATTTGGGTTTTGTTTGGATTAAATACATGAAATATAACTTGCTAATTAGTGAGCTTTGGAAGAGCTGGAGGGAGGGTTTTGTTATCTCTCGGCTTCAGAGCAAGGCTAGCTGTTGCTTTGTGCTCAGCTAAACTTCAGGCTGTTGCTTCATGTTAAGCACATAAAGACAGAAGAGTGTATTTATTTTCTTCTCCAATTCATGGTAAAAAAGGTTTCTTTTCTCAAAATGACAGAACTGTATGCTCTAAGTCAGATTTTAAGAGTGCAATACTTTCCATTTTGACTTTGACCTCCAGGTTGTCAGTAAAATGTTTACACATCATCTTCATGGATGATCTAGTGAACCTGAAAGCAGTTTTAACATCAAGCTGTAACAGAACAACATTTCTGTCATTTCTGTGGACCTGGTGAAATTCAGTCAACTTTCTTCGCACTATTTTTTGGTCTCCACCATGTCTTTAAGGAAATATCTGGATTAAGCTGCTGAATGCTTCACTTTGTTGACATTTGCCAATTTTCAATTATGTTGAATTGAAACAACTTATTTTATTGAGTCAATCATTATATTTGTTTCAGATGTATCTATGACTTTCATTGGTTTTTATTCTATTTTTGAAAATTCATTGTCAAGGCTCTTATTTGTAAACTTCTGCGTTACATCACAGACCTGTTGGAGTTGAACACCAGCGCCTACTCTTTTAAAGTCCCTCAAGCTTTCACAGAACTCGGTAAATCAGCATTTTCCTTTGATGCCCCAAACTCGTGGAACGCCTTCCTGCAAACTATAAGGATCGGAGTTCTTCCCTCTCTTCCAGAGTTTAGGAACTTGATCTCTAGCCACTTTGTACCGAATTGTAACTGTTTTTAATTGATCGCAGTGCTTTTTGGTCACTGATTCTGAGTGTTTGTTGTGTTTCTTTGCTTGTTTTACTGTGCATTGAAAATGAGGGAAACCTCAATGTCCTTTTCGAGAATAAATGAAGGTTTGAAATGAAATGCAGTACACAATGCAGTAAACTAGCCTCATGGATTCAATTGCCTCGCCTGTACAAAACACACGCCCCTCCTGTAGCTCTCCATGAAATATTATTGCATCAGTAATGCATCATAGCAGCATGACCATTCAGATTATTAAAATCAATATTTGCTCAAAATAACTTGGCTAGCCTGCTGTGTCTGACGCATCTGATGGATGCATTCTACAGGCAGCAATTACAAAATGTCTTGCTCACGTGATTTGTGTGATTTTATCCTTCGACCTCCCCAGCTGTGAGGAGAGATGGTCTGTCATGGTCTCCCACCTAAATAGAACAATTCATTTAGCCCCCCTGTGAGGGTGTGATAGATACAGAGGTGACAAAAAAATTAATAGCACGTGGTAAGCTATGTGTCCACTGTCTTCGGAGGGTTACACAATGATGATGAACTCAGGAAACCCTACCCACAGCAATCCACTGCCGACCTCTAAAAACACTGCCATTTATCGTTAATTTTTATCCACACACTCCCTGAACAATCTGCCATAAAATTCTTACAGAATCTGATGTGGGCTTCTTTTCACCAGTTTTCCTGCAGACACCTGACATACATTGCTATTGCTGCCTCCAGAAAAGGTTATGCACAGTGATATCAAGCAGCTGCATCACCTACTTTGCTGACATCGGAGTAATTTTCAACCCACGGCCTTCCCCTTTTTTTTTTTTGACTCGAGGCCATGCAGCGATCCCCGGGAACAATACTTGCACTAATCTGGACTGGTGTAGAGCGGCTGCCGAAAACCTCAGACAGTTTGTTTATCTTTTTGGCCACTGGACCTAAAACACCAGAGGGTGGCAGAGTCCTAATCACAAACAGTAAAGTCACAAACGTGCTTCAGTTTTTGTTGTTCCACAGTGGACACTGCAGATGGAGATGTACACAGAAAGTGGAGGACTTTCTTTTCCACGTGTCTCCCTCTGCTTCTCTGCTGTGTGTTTTACAGGTGGATACCCCTGACGAGGTCGAATGTTTCATCGTCACCCACTGGAATTGTGATAGACCTCTCCTCTCTGTTTAGATGCTGTTATCCAAGTGAACCTGTTACGTTTGAGTTTAAGGGTTTGGACCCCAGAATGCAGAACACAGAAACAAAAGTCAGCCTTTAAGATGTTTTAATGTAGCTTGTAGCAAAATAAAAGGCTTAAGGCAGTTGGTGGCAATAGAGGACGGGCTGGCGCAGGAGAACTCAAAAAACAGTAAGGCCAAACAGAAATCCAAAGCAAGGAGGTGAGGCTCACTGGCAGGCTGCACACAAACAGAGAAAACAGGTCAGTCCATGACACAAGAACAAAAAATCACATTGAAAGTTCTTCAAGGTAAGGCTAGTAGTGTGACACAGTTACCGACTGCAAAAGGAATAATCTGGCACAGGAGTTCAGTCTCGATCTGTCTTTAAGGCCTGAGTGATGACCTGATGAGATTCAGGTGCTCCTCGTTCCAGCTCAGCCAGCCACGCCCTCCACTGCACACACACTGCAAGAGAGAAAACAGAAGGAGGGGAAACAAACACAAAGTGACACCAAATGCATCAGAAACTAACACCATGACATTACCCCCCCTCAATGGATGCCTCTCGGCGGCCTACCCGGCTTATCCGGAAAGTCCTGATAAAAGTCTCGAATGAGTCTTGGGTCCAAAATCATGGAACGAGATACCCAGGACCACACCCCTCCCAATCCACCAGGTACTAAATCCCCTGCCATGTCGGCGCACGTCCAGCAGCCACCGAACCGAGTAAGCAGGATGGTTGTCGATGAGCTGTGGGGCCGGAGGGGGTTCAGCTGGAGGGCTCAGAGCACTGGTGGAGACAGGTTTCAACAAAGACACGTGAAAAGGCAGGGTGAACCCTTAATGCTGGAGGTAACTTCAGTTTCATCACACTGGGATTGATTACCTTCTCAATTTCATATGGACCAATGTACCTGGGAGCGAGCTTCCTACTCTCCATCTGTAGAGGCAGGTCCCGAGATGAGAGCCAAACATTCTGGCCTGGCTGGTAGTTGGGAGCAGGAATGCGACGTCGATCCGCTAACTGTTGATTCTGGACCGCAGTGCGCGTGAGGGCTGCCCTAGCCTCACGCCAGGCCCTGCAGGCACACTGAAGCTGTTCCTGGACAGAGGGGACGGCAACTTCACTCTCCTGGACAGGGAAGAGGGGAGGTTGAAAGCCCATGGAAGCCATAAATGGAGACATGTCCGTGGCTGAGATGACCAGGGAGTTGTGGGCATATTCCACCCAGGGTAGATGGGTGGCCGAGAGGCAGGGTGTCTGGAAGTGACGCATTGTAGCATCGACCCTAGGTCTTGATTGGCCCGTTCTGTCTGGCCGTTGGTCTGCGGATGGAATCCAGACGAGAGGCTGGCCGATGCCCCAAATGCCAGGCAAAAAAGCCTTCCAGACTTGAGAGGAGAACTGAGGACCACGGTCGGAGACCAAATCTTGGGGGATGCCATGGAGTCTGAACACATGCTGGATAAGGAGATTAGCCGTCTCTAGAGCCGATGGGAGTCTTGCCCGGGGGACGAAGTGCACAGCCTTGGAGAAATGGTCCACAATGGTTAGAATGACTGTGTTACTTTCCGAAGGCGGGAGTCCAGGCACGAAGTCAACAGCAATGTGGGACCAGGGAAAATGAGGAATAGGCAGGGGTCGTAGGAGGCCTGCAGGCGCTTGATGAGAGGATTTGCTGCGGGCACAGACAGTGCAGGGGGAGACAAACTCTCTGGTGTCGGTGGAGATGGTCGGCCACCAAAAACGCTGCTGAATTAGGGAGAGGGTCCAGTGGAAACCAGGATGACAGGCGACCTTAGAAGCGTGTCCCCACTGAAGCACTGGAGACCTGGCAGCAGGTGGGACAAACATCCGGGAGGGGGGACAGTTCTCATGGGCCGGTTGATCCAGTTGAGCCTCTTGGACCACCCGCTCGATCTCCCAACGTGCTGCTCCAACCACACAGGAAGAATGGAGGATGGTTTCTTCATGACAGTCTTCCACCGGAGGAGCAAACTGACGAGATAAGGCGTCGGGCTTGACATTCCTGGACCCAGGGCGGTAGGTCAGGGTGAACTGGAATCTGCCCAGGAACAAAGCCCACCGAGCCTGCCATGAGTTCAACCGATGAGCTGATTGCAGGTAGGAGAGGTTCTTATGGTCTGTCCATACCACGAAAGGGTGAGTGGAGCCCTCTAGCCAGTGTCTCCATTCCTGCAGGGCCAGCACCAACGACGTCATAATTACTCTCTGCTGGTGTAAGTCAACAAGAGAAGAAGGCACAGGGGTGTTGTTTCTGATCCTCTGGAGAGCGTTGTGAGAGCACCGCCCCAACACCTGTGTCAGAGGCGTCAGCCTCTGCTACAAACTGGAGAGAAGGCTCTGGGTGGGAAAGCACAGGTGCAGAGGTAAACAAACCCTTTAACTGTTGGAATGCAGCGTCAGCTGCCTGGGACCACCCAAAACGGACCCACTGGAGTTGTGATGTGAGTTTAGATGCTGTTCTCTAAGTGAACCTGTTACGTTTGAGTTTAAGGGTTTGGACCCCAGAATGCAGAACACGGAAACAAAAGTCAGTCTTAAACATTTTAATGTAGCTTGTACCAAAATAAAAGGCTTAAGGCAGTTGGTGGCAATAGAGGACGGGCTGGCGCAGGAGAACACAAAAAACAGTAAGGCCAAACAGAAATCCAAAGCAAGGACGTGAGGTTCACCGGCAGGCTACATACAAAAAGAGAAAACAGGTCAGTCCATGACACAAGAACAAAAAATCACATTAACGTTCTTCAAGGTAAGGCTAGTAGTGTGACACAGTTACCGACTGCAAAGGGAATAATCTGGCACAGGAGTTCAGTCTCGATCTGTCTTTAAGGCCTGAGTGATGACCTGATGAGATTCAGGTGCTCCTCGTTCCAGCTCAGCCAGCCACGCCCTCCACTGCACACACACTGCAAGAGAGAAAACAGAAGGAGGGGAAACAAACACAAAGTGACACCAAATGCATCAGAAACTAACACCATGACAGAACCGTTTGAATCTTCATTTCCTTTCCATGTCAATGAGGCGTGAGAAAACATTTGGATGCATGTGGGAAAGAGAAACAAAGAGACACAGAGAAGCACTCAGATAACAAGACAGGTAGACGTGAAAAATAAGGCAAGAAGACACCCGCTTTCCCTGCTACATTTAGCACAGTTCAAATGCAAGTCAGCCAATTTGAATAGTGACAATCCACAGTACTTCAGTGCTAAATTGCAGACCTGCAGAGCAGAAAAAGTCAAACAAAAGCAGTGCAAATGGGCAGCTGTCATTTCTCGCTTGGTGCCAAGTCATGCTGGAAGCATTTTAGGGGCCAGCATATGAAATGACACAACCCAATACTGAACTGAAGAGTTACATAAAAGTGGCCATGTCTGTCTATATGACGTTTATTTTACCTTCCATCACCAGAATAGTCCTATAACAGGGTCACAGCATGCCTGTAGGACTCAATAAGAGGTTTGAAATGATGCTATTTGGCTTTATGAGTTTATTTTGTCTCTCAGCGGATAAATACAGTAAATTCCTGGATGCATGAGTAGCCTATATGATGTACTTTGTCATGTACTCCACTTATATACGTAAGCTTAATATGGTCGTCATTTATAAAAGTAAAAACAGAAGTATAAAATTGTTCAATCAATCAATCTTTAATTGTACAGCGCCAATTCACAACAAATGTTAACTCAATACACTTTACAAAAAAGCAGGTCTTTGCATTATCTACAAAGACCCAACAATAATCCGTCATGAGCAGCACTGAACAACATTAGCAAATTTACAGTGGTAATGAAAAACCTTCATTTAAGAGGCAGAAACCATGAGCAGAACCAGACTCATGATGAACACCCATCTGCCCAAACTGTGTATGAAAAGTGGGATAGAGGGAGATGCAGGAAGACAGAGAGGAACAAACTGAGCAGCAGCAACAACAATGAATAAGTTAGATTTGTAGCTACAATGTCAGTTATAATGGTAAATGTGTAATATTAGCAGTAACAGCTAAGTATGATTATAGACTGATCAGTCTAATATTAACATTTGCAACTGTAATGATAACGACAAGGGGAGAACTGATGTTTAGAGCAGCTCTAAGATTCACTTTAATATTTATATTATGATCATAAATTGAAGGGGTGATATTAATGTTTGTAGCTCTGACATTCAGTTTGATAGTTGCAAACATGATAATAGATGTAAGGCTGTTATAAATAGTTGTAGTTATTCCAGTTCAGTGCTTGGACCAATTCTCTTTACATTATATATGCTTCCTCTGGGAAATATTATGAGGAAACACTCCATACAGTTTCATTGTTATGCAGATGATAATCAGCTTGATGTATCAATGAAGCCCGATGGCACCAGTCAGTTATGTAAGCTAGAAACTTGCCTTAAGGACGTTAGGACATGGATGACCAGAATTTTTTTGTTACTTAACTCAGACAAGACTGAAGTTATTGTGCTACTTTTTCTAGTGATGTGACTGTCCTTAATGACATCAGCCTGGCTTCTAGCACCACTGTTAGGAATCTAGGAGTTCTATTTGATCAAGATATGTCCTTTAGCTCTCACATCAGGCAAATTTCAAGAACAGCCTATTTTCACCTTCGTAATATATCTAAGATCAGAAATATCCTGTCGCAAAATGATGCAGAAAAACTAGTCCATGCATTTGTTACCTCTAGACTGGATTATTGTAATTCTCTTTTGTCAGGGTGCTCTGGCAAGTCTCTAAAGACTCTTCAACTAGTCCAGAACACTGCAGCTCGTGTACTGACTAGAACTAGGAAAAGGGACCACATCACTCCTGTCTTGGCTTCTCTGCAATGGCTCCCTATACAGTCTAGAATAGAATTCAAGATCCTTCTTCTCACTTACAAAGCTCTAAATGGCCAGGCACCATCTTATCTTAAGGAGCTACTAGTGCCGTACTGCCCCTCGAGAACATTACGGTCCCAGAATGCAGGCCTGCTAGTGGTACCTACAGTCTCTAAGTGTACTATGGGGGGTAAAGCCTTCAGTTATCAGTAGCTCAATGTGACAGGCCCCCAGGCAGTTTAAGCCTATAGCAGCATGAATAGGAGCTGGTCCATACCTAAGCCAGATTGTTGTACACAAGTTAGTGTCCTGTTTGCAACATTTAAGAATATAAAAGCTAAATAAGTATCAAAAGACAAGTACTCAGGGGGATAAACTGTGAATTATCTTAAAATAATGTTATTTATTATATTTATTTTGTTTGCATGCAGGTGAATCATAGTTTTCATGTATACGCTGCTTAGTGGAGGCGAAAGCTGAATAAACTCAAGTGATATATTTGTCTGTATTCTAAATATAACTTGAACTTACAGCTGTGAAAAATACACATTCTGGAGTAAAAGAACTGGAGAAGTGTAAATGATCAATAATTTCTGTTTTGTAACATACCAGTTTCTATAAGACTTGATATATCTTATGATTCCCTAATAATCTGAAGTATAAACTCCATCCTTCCACTTTTTGTCCCTACAGGCTACATTTGATGGTCTTTTTTATAAGTGATTAATTTTGTATTGAAGCGTACATAATTTATCAGCCGCATGACAAGATAATCTCATTAGCATGACTATGCCATTTTGTGAGTTAATTAAGTGATTAGCTTGGAAGACAGTCAATGCTAACTAATGACTTACAACCAATCATTTTTTCACGATGGAGCATGGGTAACTGTCTGAGCTGTTTTCTCTTCCTTCTTTTAGACATTATAAAAACAACAAAAAGCAATGTGTAAATTTCAGATAACACTTTGCAGATGTTTTGAATTTTAATGTTAAGTGGGTTTCTTGAACAAGTTGATTTATTTTGAAACGGAAACTCTGAATTCACACAAATTCAAGAGAAATGCAGACACATTTAAAAACCTGCATATAGAGGTTTGTGCAAAACAATTAATGGACAGTTTGTTAAACTGTTTTATTTGTTCATGTTTTTAATCATGTATCATATGTTTAGCCCATATAGTATAACATATGTTGTACTCTAAGCAGAACAAATTAAGGAAGACAAAAAAAACCCAGAAATAATAAATTAACATAGAAAAGAAGACAAAGAGAAAATAAGTTTTCATTTGATTCTTTTATATATAAAAGTTAAATTGGAGAAGTTTGTTTGTGTATCAGCCTGTGCCCCTCCCCCCCCCAAAAAAATAAAAAAAATTCATAGGTTAAAAACCCATCAGATAACAGCATAGTGATGCTTATCTGCATACGTGTGTGTGTGTGTGTGTGTGTGTGTGTGTGTGTGTGTGTGTGTGTGTGTGTGTATGTGTGTGTGTGTGTGTGTGTGTGTGTGTGTGCGCGTGTGTGTGTGCGTGTGTGTGTGCGTGTGTGTGTGTGTGTGTGCGCGCCTCACAGCAGCTCTGCTCCTGTGAGGCGCGCACACACATACAGGAAGCTCCCAGGACTGTGTGAGCAGAGAGACAGGAGCAGGGCGCGGAGCTGCACACTCTACACTGTCTGACAACTTCCCACAGACAGGGCTCAATGGACCTTTTACCATTTTTCGAGTTTCATTTGATGGATTTGCATAATAACAAATTTGATTTCGAACTGCAGAAAGGAGGTTCGGCTGGATTTGTATGTGCTTAAAATGAAGTGTTTGGATGATTTGCGCTTTTTGGACTTGTGTGTCAGCGCCATGCAGTTAATTGAAATGATTTCCTTTGTGAATGCCTGATGTAATTATCTGCAAAGCGCACAGAAGTAGGCTATAGCTTGTCATGGAGAACCTCACAATGGATAATATGACTTTGGAGAATGACACGTCGGCGCAGGACAATCAGACCCTGGGTGTGTGGACTGACTACACAGTCGAGTACAAGGTGGTCAGCGTGTTCTTGGTGTCCCTAATATGCGGGGTGGGGATCGTGGGGAACGTGATGGTCATACTGGTGGTCCTGACCACCAAACACATGCGAACTCCCACAAACTGTTACCTGGTGAGTCTGGCCGCGGCTGACCTGATGGTGCTGACGGCCGCAGGACTGCCCAACATCACGGACGCGCTGCACGGACAGTGGGTATTCGGGTACGCAGGATGCCTGGGGATCACTTATTTCCAGTACCTCGGTATCAACGCGTCCTCATGCTCCATCACCGCCTTCACCGTGGAGCGCTACATTGCCATCTGCCACCCCATCAAAGCGCAATTCCTGTGCACTTTAACCAGGGCGAAGAGGATCATCATGCTGGTGTGGACGCTCACCTCTGTCTACTGCGTAATGTGGCTCTTTCTGTCAGACACTAAAAACTTGGTTTATGACAACGTGGTTCTGCTCAGCTGCGCCTACAAAGTGTCCAGGAATCAATACCTGCCCATCTACTTCACTGATTTCGCGGTTTTTTACGTGCTGCCTCTCATGCTGGCCACGGTTATGTACGGACTGATCGCTCGGATCCTGATCCTGAACCCGCTGCCCTCAGACCCCAGGGACAGCACCAAGAAGTGGAAGAAGGACACGAGTCAGGGGAGGAGGATGCTGGGCTCCAGCTCCTCCAGCAGCACCACGGCTGCCTCCCGTAGACAGGTGGGACACTGTTTGTTCATTCACATTATCACCGTGTACTCAATGTGCTGGTACATGCGTGTGTGTCCAGCTGCTCCACAGGTCTGATAAATATCCTCCAATCAGAGTCAACTTTGAGTGATGTCATTCAACCCATCAGGCTCAGCTTTAGAAAAAAAATGATATAGGCTACAGTTGTTGTAAGAAATATAAAAAGAAACACATTTGGCAAATAGCCTACTCATAAAATAAGCCTGCTGCAATTAAAAGGACAGCTTTTTATTAGCTTTATAAACCAGTCATCTACTTGCATTAACCCTGGAATGTAGTGTGAGTTGAGAAAAAGAATATTGCATTATTATTACACCAAATAAGGAAAAGTGTGTGTTTGTATATGATTTACAAATTAATTCCTTTCTCTCATGAAGTCATGTGCAGATAAGGTTTTGATTACGTATGTGTGGGATCAATCAAAACACAGGGAGCTTTAACTTCTGATAGAACAAACCTTTAAATCAACAAATACATAGCTGTTTGATATTCAGAGGCTAGTGCTAATCAAATAGTAGAGTACACACTGCTGCTTATTCATACTGCTTGTTTTTAGTCCAGCTGGAGTCTCTGAGAACAACCAACATCATTTTTCATAAAGTACCAATTTTATCAGAGAGGGATCCAAACCAAACATCAGTGTGAAATGTTGGTACATTAGATTGGTTTACTTATCATCTCATTATAAAAGCAATTTCCATTTAAATGTGTTTGCGCTTTTTGTGCAAAAGATAAAATTTGATACAAAGAGTGTCAAAATGCTGCCAGCATCAAATCCTGTGTAAAAGAATCTGACATAGTCCTGGTTTCATCAACCACTGGTACATGAACTCTGTTCTAAACCTGAATTACAGTGCCCATATTTGGACAAGAGGGTGGACCCTGGTAGACACAACATACAGGTGTTATTCTCAATTCTACACTATCTGGTACCATGTTCCACAAAATGAACGTTATGCCAGGAAGAAGAAGACTTTGAAAAAAGTGTTTTAGATCGCTCAGCTATTAGAAATGTTTCTGATGTAAGAAGTCAAGTAGTGGGGCCATGCTTCATGACATCGACTAATTTAGACCACTTTTGGGGAAAAAACTGAGTCTCCATCTGCTGGCCATTAGTGTTGGCTTCACTTTTAAAATCAAGGCTTTTCCTCTCCTTTTGTATAATACATATAGCTATTTGTTTTCATTCTGTGTCTTGCTAACTGTAATAGAGGTAGAGCCCAAGTTGAACTTTTCTTCACCATTGTGATACCATCTTTTTTCCTCCACTACCGGTTACCAGAACTTGTATCTCCGCCAATACTCAGTGCCAATCTGATTCCATTGTAATAAAAAAACATACTTACTATTATCAAAGCGCTTTAGACTTGTTATAATAACCCAGATCTGTAACTTCTGTTGGAAAAAATAAGCCAATGTTGACGTGCAACAAACTGCAGTTTCTTGAGTGTCCACATGAGGCAGGCGGCAAAAGCCAGTGATCCCTATCAGGTCCCATGTTAAGACGACTATTTCTACAATAAAATAAACATGTTTACAGCCTTGTACGATACATTTTTTTGGTGTCAATAGCTCATTTCTCCATTTGTTAAAACTAGACCGGGGTGATTTTAAAAACAAACTCTGTTCTGATTGTAATGTTATCCAAACTGCAACCGCCATTGTTCAGCTTCAAAACATCTCTTCAGAAACTGTGCTTATGTAATTACTCTGTATGGCAACACTCCCACAAAACTTGTTAACTTATTGTTTTTATTATTATTATTATTATTGTTTATTTATACAGGGACAGTACACAATTAAATGTAATTGGACCAGAGTTAGCTAATAGCTCATTTGCGCTCTGTTGTCCCTAGGCAAGTAGACAAATAATACATAACAGGAAGTGCATTATCTAAAACACCAGAATATGTAAAAAGTCCATTCATGTGGAAATTACACTTAGGCCACTAAGAAATCACATATATAACAAAATACATAAATATCAAACAACACCATAACATTTTTTACATCAATAAGTAAATCAGGATGACAAACAGAATATGCAAGGCAATCATTAGTGATTACAATGATGTGCTGATTTTAGCCAGAATTTAAGCTTGTTTTTAAAGTTTAAGCTCTGTTTAAGCTGGTGTGATTTTTACAGTGTAAAATGTTATCACAAAGCAAAATTTTTGCTTTCTCTGACTCATGTTGCTAGCACCTTCTTTAGCTTTAATCTGTAGCTAGCACCTTACTCTTGTTCAATATCGAGTGATAAATAACCTTGAATCAGTTCTCTTGTAAAACAGCGGATTCACAGCTTTAAATAATCAATGGTGACAGAGCAGAACAACTTGTTGTTTATATTTCTTTTTCAGACCGATCAACAACAATTGATTGTTTATTGATTGATTTCTTAGAGCTGAGAAATGATGGTATCAGATTGCAGTTAGACTGTTGTATTCCTCAATGCAGAGTAAGAAGAGTCCAATTGACAACAGGTATCAAGTTTCATTTGGTTTCCTTTTTTTTATAGTTCCCATGGAACGGTCACCTTTGAATCTTTTTTGTGTTTATGTAGATACAATGGATACAACTATATTTTTGACTATAAAGCACAAAAGTTCATTACACAAACTGTATTTCATCCTCCTGTAACATCATCTTTCTTCAATAAAAAAAAAAATCCTACTTGAAAAATAAAACATGATCCACTAAAGACACTGAAGCACTGCGGTATACACAGGTTCCTAGCAGTGGTAGACGTTTGTTTTTATCAGATCAGTGGGAGAAGCCTTGCTGGAATGACAAGGGGTGTGGTACCCTGAGGGAGCTCCATGCTCTATTGGTTAGTCTAATCAGTTAACCCAGAGTCAAATAGGCTTTTGGCTTTTTCTCCATCAGTTGTGTTTGTCTAAAAAACACGCCCACAAACACACAATCACATGTGTTTCTTGATGTCAGCAACATACACCTCATGCTGACACAGGGAACAATTCTTACCATCTACCACGTCGCTGGCTGAATTACCTAAAGGTCAGGGAGTAATGAGGATCCAGGATTGGGTGTTTCACTCATTGATGGCATCGGCGGTGCCCCTTTCCAATCCAATTACAATCACCTGAATACAGCCGAGACAACACAGCATAAATTAGGATAAGATTTAATTACATACACATTTCACACCAGGATTATCCTCTGGTAATTATATTAACAAATCTAGGCTTTGTCAGGTTGTGCATTCAGATTCAACAGCATGTGATCTGAATAAATAAAGAAGGTTTCATGAGAGCCATGCTGAGGTGGTATTAGAGTCGCAATACAAATTCTTTACAGGCTTGGTTTTTAAATAATTGGGTTATTAAGCATTAACAAACAGTCCATTGCATACTTTTTTCCCCTATAATGAACACATTATTATCACTGTTTCAATGAAAGCCTCAATAATAAAAATAGATTACATTGTTATTTAGGAAAATTGATATAGAGAAAAAATCGAAGATGTTCCTGCAAAATAAATACTAAAATATATATATATATACATTTCTGACTTTGTCCTTGATATAGGAATGATTCCAAATGTTTATTTTGTTAAAACTTAAAATACTTTGCTTGAATTGTCCAGCTTCTTTTTTGCAGTTTAAAACACAAAACTTAACAATAGCAGACAACTCGACTATTGATACCTCTTACTGAAAGATCAGCCATTTGCTGCATTCTCAGAGTTAAAGGCTGCCATTGAACTCTGACAATTAAGTATTACAGGAGAGACACTTGTTGTAGTAGTGGTCAGATACATTATCAAAATACGACTCTAAATGGCCTTGCCCCCGAGTACGTTTCAGACCTCCCCCACCCCTACACCACGTCCCAGAACCTTCAGTGTATGGACACTGGTTTGCTCTCCACACCAACCTGTGGACTTTCGGGGGCATCTACCATCAGTGTGGCAGCCCCCAACCTCTTGAACTCTCTCCCAGGAGATATCTGCAAAGCTACATCCTTGGACATTTTCAAAAAACCCACCTGTTCAATTCAGCATATGGTTATCTCGTGTAAACATTGCCATCATTTTTTTTAATCTTATTTACTTATCGATTCATTCTGTTTCGTCTTTTGTTGTTCCTTGAAATGCGCTATATAAATCCAAGCTATTGTTATTCTAACTATTAAATATACCCCTGCATTTGGTGACCACCACTGCAGTGGGCACTGTTTCATTCTGTCACTGACTCAGTTTTACAATTCTACAATTCTACTACAATTCTACAATTCACTTAGCAGACGCTTTTATCCAAAGCTACGTACATCAGAGAGTAAGTAAAACACAAGCAAGGATCTCGGAAAAAAAGGGAGCAATGTCAGTAAGAGCAAACGATCAGCTTTGAGTCTGATTGGACACACAGGTGCTGACAGGAAGTGACCAGAGGCAAAGCACAACATTGAGGGCAGTTCTTGAGAGCTCTAATCAGTATAGAAACCATCTTATAAGTCGTCGTTATCGAGCAAAAACCATCGTCACAACCATCATCATCATCAATGATATGGACACCATCATCATTAAGTTAGTAGGTATTCATGAAAGAGCTGGGTCTTTAGCTTTTTCTTAAAGGTGCAGAGGGACTCTACAGAGCCAATGGAGTTTGGAAGTTCGCTCCACCACTGGGGGGCGACAGAGGAGAAGAGTCTAGTCAGAGGCTTAGGAACCTGTTGTAAAGGTTGGATCAGACACCTTTCATTGGCAGAGCGTAGTGGGCAGGAGGGAGTGTAGACCTGGATGAGAGAGTTAAAGTAAGGAGGAGATGTTTTTGTCGCTGTTTTGTAAGCGAGCAGCAGAGTTTTAAATTTGATGCGAGCAGTAACTGGGAGCCAGTGTAAGGAGATGAACAGCGGAGTGACATGTGCTCTTTTAGGAAGGTTGAAGACCAGTCGTGCTGCTGCATTTTGTATCATCTGTTTTAAAGCAACTTAGAGCCCTGAAAACCTCACCAGGAGGCTTCTCTTTTTCTTTGGCAGCTCCTCTTAGGGATCAGGTCGGCTGTGGCTCAGTTGGTAGGGTCGGTCGTCTCTCAACTGGAAGGTCGAGGGTTTGATCGCCAGCTCTTGCAGCAACATGTCTGCTGTGTCATAGGGCAAGACACTTAACCCTGGATTTCTCCTGCTGCTTCGTCGGCAGCGTTGGAATGCGTATGAATGGGATTGGTTACTTCTGAGGGTCTCATCTCCACAGCAACCACTGCCATTAGTGTGTGAAGTGACAAGTCACATACCCAAAGGAGCTCAGTCAAATACTTAAGTGTATGATATGGTATACACAGAGTAGCCTGGTATGTTTTTAATGGTATTTAATTCAGTGAGAGCTAATGGATTTGTTTTGTGTAGATTCAAAAAGCTTTGTGAAAAATCAACCAAATAACAAACAAAATTATAACGAATAGTTATTGATAAAATAACCATCTTTTAACTCTACTGTTCATGGAGGGTCTCCAGCCTCTGCTGTTTGTCCAACTCAAAAGTGGTAAATATGACTAACTCTGTTACTCAGGCCAGAGTAACAGTCCAAAGTAGCTCTTTCTGTTTTCTAATAAAAGAGAACTTTTATTAGACGAGAGATCATAAAGAAAGACGAGTTCCATCTTTTTGAAAGATCTCACACGGTTGCTGTCTGTGTTGGGGGGGGAGAGAGTCTGGAATGACATGCGGGAAAGAGTCACAGGCTGGTTGCAAGGTCATTCGCTTGGAGGAGTGTAGCCTCCGTACATGCTACTATGGGCGCCCCCAAATGCTTAACTGTTAACACTTAAACCTGCTGTGACTAAGGCAAGCTGTAGTGATCACATTATAGAGAATCATAATTAAGCATTTTCTTGTATGGAAGCTTTCTTTCTGCAGCTACCATGTTTAAAGAACTGTCTGTTCTGCCTGAGGTCACCTGATGTTGACCTGAACTCTTCACCACAATTATCTGCTGAGTGTCTGGTGATCGTCTCCAGCATGGTTACGTAAATGACTCAAGTTTTGACTCAATTTGCACAACCTGTAAATGCTCTGGTATTCACCTGGCCTCTAGCATGTCCGAAACTGGCTGCAACCTATCCAAATGTCTGGTAAAGGAGGGCATCCTCCTCTGTAGTTGGTCCTCTGATATATAAACTCCCATTCACAACTTCATTCACACCATCAATCCTAGAGCAGTAATATTAATAAAATGTTAAAAATAAAAGATATTCAAGTCAAGTGTTCAGGTTGAGTTGCAGCTGTGATCACTAACAATAGACAGTATGTCATTTGGTTAAAAAAATACTTGTCCTTGGAACCAATTTAACTGAACCTAGATTTCAGACCTGGCGACAACTGTGGTAAGAGTTAGGGAGTTACTGCAGGTCCCAGAATTTGCTGACCTTAGACAGTCATGCAACAAATGAAATGCAAATGTGTTTATTTAGGGTGTAGCTACATAAAATTGAGCCACCGCTAGCACATACTACTCAACAAAACACATGAGGATTCCAATATCCAATGTCCAAACACAAGAGCATTCCCTTGTCTCAGCAGTTGAATACTTTCAACATGAAGCAGAAGTACAGTAATAGGAAATGTTCAGGGCTGGTAAACAGTAATGTCCAAACAAAGAGATTGTAACTGAATTTTAATCATGGACTATATAAAACATGAACATAGTTCCAATGACGTCACTTGTTGGATTCTGAAGAGGCCGAATGATGGCGGTTGCAATATTGGAAATCCCATCTCCACCTAACTTTCGATCAACCTATTTACAGGCAGAGTTCAGGCAAGCCTCAAGCCAAATAGCAACAGCTACAGCAGTCAGCAGTCAGTCAACTTAATCACATCCCTTATTATGTACATTTAGGCATAACTCTTTGCCCTAATATTCAATTAAAAACAGATGAGCTACAAAAAACGTTCAGCCCTTGTACAGTGTGTAGCAAAAAATATATCAGTTATTGATACCAAAATCTGTTTATTGAACCAGGCTGTACACATGTTTCTTTCTGTTTTTAGAATAGGCATTTAACAATGGGTGTTAATGGAGCTTTCTGGGCCCTTACTTACAAAAATTATGAGAATCTTCTTAGAAAGTTCCTAAATTAGCTTAGGAATTTCTAGCAAGGAGTCTTAACCTAGGAGTTATTTTGGACAGACACATCTCAGAGCAACTTAGGAAGGGACAGAAACTTTTTAAGGAGGTGTGGTCGACCCCGTTGCTAGGTATATAACATATTCCCTCAGAAGCTGTGATTGGTTGAGCCAAAAAATGGAGAAAGTAAATGCTCTCTTAGAGACAATGGACATAGAAAGACAGCAAAAACAATTAAGCCCAATCATAGAATCTAGTAAGACATTGTGTAATCATGAACTCTATGAAATTAAAATTTCTGTTAAATAAATTGTACGGCCTGCCAGAACAAGTATTGTTCTTTTGACTTTTGTAATGTTAAAAGACAAAGAGTAAGGTATTTTACCTGCTTTTTGTAAAGTGTCTCGAGATAACACTTGTTATGAGTTGACGCTATGCACATAAAGATTGATTGATTGATTGATTTTGCAGGCCCCTTGAGGATCTTCGATTTCTTTTGTAAATTCCCATTGGCTTCATTCTTTTATCCTGGTGGTTGCTGCTTAGTATTGTACATTGAAAGAGCTGCTTCTGAAAAAGTGGCAACAATAGGTAGCTTCAAGAATTGGATTTAAGTCTATGAATTATTCAGCTTGACGACATTAGGAACAGGCCTTGTTTCATTCAAGACAATTTGACATTTTGAAATCCCATTCAGCTGCTTCATATTCAGGTTCGTAGTGTTGTTCATGCGGGCTCACTGTCAAACCGTCAGGACTTACTGGGACTGTTCAGTAGGACAAAGCCAGTGTTACAGTTATTTATAACACCTGCGTTTTCTCTGCTATGACAAGTGAAAGGTCTGTTGTGAAAAGAGACACTTTTCTCCACATTTCTTGTACTGCAGCCCACACTGCAAAGACTTCAGGTGTATAAATTGAAATGTAATCTTCAATTTTCTATCAATTTATTTGTGATTACATTATTTTCTGACAAATTATTGTTTTTTTTCCCAGGTGACAAAGATGCTAGCTGTGGTTGTGATCCTCTTTGCCTTGCTTTGGATGCCCTATCGGACCTTGGTGGTGGTCAACTCCTTCTTGGACAAGGCCTACCTGGACATATGGTTTCTGCTCTTCTGCCGACTCTGCATCTACTTAAACAGCGCCATCAACCCGGTCATCTACAACGCCATGTCCCAGAAGTTCCGCGCAGCTTTTAAGAAGTTGTATCACTGTGGCCCACAGCGGATGGAGAGACCAGCTTCTTACAGTGTGGCACTAACCTACAGTGTCATCAAGGAGACGTTCAATGGGGAAAGTCCAGACCACTTCACTACAGAGATGGATGAGCTAAACACACCAACAGATCAGTACTTACCCACCAGAATCCTACCAAGTGCCAAGAAGATGTCGTTGAAGGAGCCTTCTTTACCTGGAAGTGATGTCAAAGCCTGATTAAAAACAAACATTTCCAGCAAAGAGGATTGCAGAGATTCTGACAGCGGCTGTATGGATTCAGTCACCCATGGGACACATTAGAGATGTTTTAATTAAAAGTGCCCAGACACTTCTTATTTAATTTATGTAAAGTGTTGTCTCTTTGAAATGGTTCTTTTATTTGACAAGAACATTTGCCAAGAGCCAAACAAGATGCTGTGAAATGAGCTGACATGGGTCTTTATTGCATTTTTTAAATAAAACAACTCAAGCCTTCATAAATCTACAGGTTAGATTACACAAGTTATTAATAAAGCTACAGAGCAGGAATTCAAATTATGCAGAGACCGCCTGTGCTTTTTGTCTAAAGAAGAGAAGCATTAGCTATCAATGCAGGGTTTGATGAGATAATGCAGACAAAATGTAAGTGCGCATTAACTTAAAATGTTAAAGGAGGAAGAAGAATGAGAGCAGTTCTTGTCAAATCATTTAGTTTGATTATTACTTTGGTTGAAATATTCCCATTTAATTGAAATCCTCTTCCCTCTCTGATCTAAACTGAAACAGACCATGTTGAACCAAAGATGACCACCTGTCACACTAAAAAGCATGAAATAAAGAAGTGTATTTCATAAATCTTAGTCATATGGCATTGGATATATTTGTTTTTCATTCATAAATGTTCTGATCTATATCATGAAGTAGTAAATCATTCCCTTGTATTTACCAGAACCAGACATTTACCAGGTTTTATGCAGGTGTAGACAGAGTACCCTTTTCCAATTAATATATTTTTCTTAATTAACCCAAGCATTGTGTCAGTCTACCATGACTTATCCCACAGTGTGCAATGTTTACAGCCATGGAGTGTATATCTCTGTGAGGGTCAGTTTTTCCTCCTGCAGGTTGGTTTTGTTTTTGGAGAAGAGCTAGCATAAAGTGGTGCAGTATCAGATACTGATGTTTCAGGCTTAACTTGGTTCTTGCCGTTTTCAGTCTTCTTGCTCCCCGTATCCACAGTATTTGCTTGTGATTGACTTCAGGTTTAATTAACCCTGCTTGTTGTTGTGTCCTCTTAGCTAACACTCAACACCTAAATGTCTTCTTAAAGGATGTCCTTGCACCTTCCAAAACCTGATCACAAAAATGATAGCATGTCATATGTGAAGTTACTTCAACTGACCTCTTCATGGTACAGTCAAACACCTCTATGTGAACAGAGCTTTCTCTGTAAAAGTGATTCATTTGAAAGTCCATTATAATTTATCACAATATTCAATCTCTGTAAAACTCTTGTTCTTTGATAGTTGGGGGCTGATCCATTAATTTTTTTATGTGTTCAGTGTACTGGTCTGGTCTGGCGAGCTTGGTATGTGGAATGAAGGTGAAGGAAGGTGGCTAACCACCAAAATAACCTAACTAATAGCTCTGTACATTTCTTATAGCCTTCATGATTTCAAATTTGCTCTGTTGCAAGCAGGACTTAATGCAGTCAATATGGATGATTTCAAGCAGCTGATGATAGATAGTAAAGGACTCAATGTCCTGTTTTCTTACTTTTCACATTTTAAGTACATCAAATGTGGCTGTTGGGGCCTTGAAGATGTACCAGACTCCACATTTTGTCAGTCAAATCATATTTTGCTTTTCAGAATGAAATTTGAACTATTAGTCTATTTGCAGATTTCCTTGTTGATGCCTCAGCATTTCTTCTCTGTGCAATGACACAGGTAAGATTACAGGTACCAATGGACCAGACTGAGAATCATTAGTAAAGGGACAAACAACTTTTGGTCTGATATCTATTCATTTAAATTACTTGTAAATGGTCTGACAGGCAAGAAGTAGCTCTTCCCATGTTTTGGGATGAGGTTAATATTGTGCTGCAATCAGTCTTATTTATCTATGGTGTATCAAAGTTTATAATCTATTTACCAGGGACATGGTTTTTTGGAGCTATCATACCAGCTCTGTTTTGTTCAGGTTTAACTTGTAGCAAGAATCCTCTTTGTTCATGTCTTTCCCACTAGAAACCGTGTAATTCAAATTAATGTAAAAGCACAACACCGTGACATATCCTCGGTTCCAGAGAGAAATCAGAGACATGAAATTACATGACCTTTTGAAAAGGTTCAAGGAAAGACTGCAATTACAGGTAATCACTTATTCATGCTGTGTCAATTCATAATCTCCTGAACACTAATGATTTCAGAAGGGAATTCGGTCTTTAACAGTAAAAGAAACCACACTACTTGATGTTTGTTTAGCCACTGTTCAGATGACCATGGTGGACTCTGCGGCGAGCCTGTGAAAGTCAGTGGACGATGTATAATATAGAGGAAGAGATGTAACCCTGTTGAGCAGACATAGAGGCTGTTTGTCAGAGGGTCAGGTATATGTCATGGCTGTATTTCACTGATATTGGCTTAGACTGCAGAGTTCAGCACTTTTCAGTGATTTATCTGCTCAGGAAGCAATGACGAGATGTGTAACTAGATGTGACAAAGTGCCATTCTGGAGTTGGTGCAAGTCGTATGTAGTTTATACTGTTCACTCTGCTATTTAAATATGATTTTACTGCTGTTTGAATTGTTTATGTTTAAATTGAAGAGCACTCTGAGGGATTGAACACTGAGTGGACTAACTGAAAGGGACGTGTTTCATACTGAGCAGCAGGCTTTTTTTGTCTATACTGTAAAGTTGCTTGAAATTGAATGTGCAGTGCAACGTGAAATTTATTCAGTATTGTGTTTTCATGTGTGCAAGTGGGTGTGTTTTTTGAATAATAGTTTGTTTTGATCCATTGATCAATCGGTGTGTTTTCTATCATTTGGAGCCCGGCAGAGGAAGCTAATCTGCTCCAAAATGAAAAAGTTTGGAGGACAAAGAAATGGTTTGAAGTCTGTATTTTGTAGTGTGAAGTACCAGTCAGTCATGCACCTTTATTGTGTTCTCTCTTTGTTCTCATTTGAAATGCATTTCATTTTTTGGGAAAATACAAACAGATGTGATTAAGATGATTTCCTTCCTGCACAGTGAGCGGCCTGTCGCATGTATGCAAGCTTTTGTGATGTGAGCACAAAGTTGATAAAATGTGATGCCATCTGATGTGATGCTTTGTGCACAATCCTCTATCAAGGTAGCTTTTTCTGCTCTTGCTGTTTGATGGATTGTTTTGTACTTTGTATTGTTCTTTGCCTTATAATAAACAGAGACAGTCATTGCAGAAACTTGTTGATTATGCATGATTACTGCATGTTCATTTCTTATACCCCATCTCCAACTGATCTATTACTAGCAGCCATCAAAGAAACAGCCTCATCCAAGCTATGAATCAGCACAGATAGCCTCTGTATGAGCTACGACCACGGTTACAGGACATCAATAAGAGGGGTCGAGGGCTTCATTTTGAAGCAATCAGCTGTAGTGGCCTGCTATAAGAGGCTGTACTGTCAACACAAACAATATGACACCCCACATCATTTATGTGCAGGGACTGTAGGTGATGACACTCTAAATGTCTGAGTCATCAAACCTCCTCCAGTGTGGTAAAAGTACATTGCAAGCACTCAAATAGAGTCAGGAAGCCACTGGAAGGCTAACTGGATGTCATTTCAGTCTTCGAGGTCAGTAGAAAGTACATGCAACTGTAATGGTCATGCATGGTCATCCCCAACTTCAAATTGTAATTTTTCCATCCTCCTAAAAGAAATATGAAATTAGTACTGTAACAATAAAGACATTTCATTTTTTTATCTGTTTGATATCATTGTTCTCTAATTATCCCTGCAAAGGGATGTGGCAGAATGGAGCCTTTTAGGGTGGTTTCACACTAGAGACTCAGGCCTGGATCCAAGTACACTTGTTCCCAAAGTCCGGTTCATTTGACCATTTTGAACAGAAACGTACCTTGATTATCATGCCCGATTCCACTTGAAAAGGTGATCTCAGGAACAATTCACGTGTACTTGAATACGGTCCGCGAGAAATGTGAGCGCAAACGTGCTCAAACAAGGAAATGGACCGCTATATGACGAAATTCAAGACGGGTCCTGTCTCTTCAAATTATTGCTAATGTGACCAGAGTAATCAAGAACACACTAAGGGGGTTGAGTGTCATTTTAGAGTGTCCCAATGCTACCAACGGCATTGATAAAAAGGACAACAGCACAAGCTACACAAAATCAATCAGCCCATTGACATAGTTGCTGTAGGGCATGGATCTTTTTTTTCCTTGCAGCTCCCCTCCTAATTGCAATTCAAGGTGCTTTATTGGCATGAATGTAATAAAAACCAAACATTGTCTCCCAACACAGGAAATACAACAGCATTAGTAATAATTAGTACAGTGATTTATGAGTATTTTATTCAGCCATTATACATATACAATATTTTTTAAACAATACAGATGGTTCAAACGTAGTCAACACTCATGTATTATGTAGTGACTGAAAAGGCATACGCAGAAGCAAACTGCTTATAAATGCCTATCCTACATTCTTATCGAATTAAGCTGCAGCTCTCAGAAGGAAAAAGAAAAAAAACAACAAATAAATCATTCACCTTTATGATAATCAAAAATAACTTTAGGAAGCATTTTTTGGAAAACAAAAAAGTGAATTACAGGTTTTTAAATTGATATAGGCATCATTCCATAATTTAACCCCGACAACTGAAACACATCTCCTTTTAATATATAAATAATATCCTTTTTTTTGCACTTTGTACAACAAACTAACAAATACCTAGAGTCTGGGTGTTACTTTGACTTTGCTCTAAACATTATTTGCATTATTTTGTAGTCAAACAAATCATTTGTGTGGGCATAATATTCCGTCTTATTAATAATACGTATTGCCAGTTTTTGCAGAACGACTGCTGAATTCTGAATTTAAAGTGTTTTAAAGGTAATGATAATGGATTTATGGTGTTATGGTAATAATTGAATTCCTATAAAAAATAACCACCCCAGTCGGTGAAGCAATGGTGAAGGGAACAATACTAGAGGAGTGCATGACACACACAGACATCATCCCCTTGACTGATGAAGGTCACTTTGTAGTTTCATTAATGATTTGTGACTATATTGACTTACACTACAATCATTCTCTCTTTATGTTCTGTGTCCGTGTCTGTAGGGGTAAAAAGTGATTAAAATCTCCTCTAAGCTGTTGAGCTATATGATGATTGAATGTTAAGTTCTCTGGAAATGATGCTTCCATTCAATGAGAAAATATTTGTCCTCAAGAACCAGATTTACCCTCAACCTCTTGCCTGACCTTTTAGTCAACGATCCAATACATCCACTTGGGTTTGTATTGCACTCACACACTCACACACTCACACATGATTGATCCATTGGAGGAACAGCTGAGTAAGACTTTCCTGTGGGTATAAATATGTAAAGGGCCAACTAGATAAAAATAATATATGCATTTGATTAAACTGTATTAAGGCACCAATTTCACAGAGTTATTGAATTAATAAATAATCTTTGTCCCTTTCTCGATGTGGACAAAGCCTATCTCATGGGAAACAGTGGAAAACAAATTTACAAGCCAGAGAGCCATATTATTTGGATCCCTGACTTAGCAAATAGTCAGGGCTCCCAAGTGTTGAAATGAGATGCTGAGCAGGTCTGAAGAAGCCGATAAGTGGTGATGCCAGAATAAAAGCCTCAGCAGTGGGCAGCTGCACCAATGAAATGGCCCAGGCTCAATGATACTTATTTATTTTCCTGCCTCTGCCTTCCAGCTCTATGACGTTTAGAGTGCAGATCTCGACAAAGAGGAATAAGAGAGTAAATGATGCTACTGCCATCAGCAGAATGCCACCTAATTTGCATAAGCACTACAGCGAAGAAGATTTTCCACTAGCATAGTTTTGCCTCAACAGTTGGCATTTATTTCTTTGCTACAGTTAATCTGCATGCTTGACAATTAATTCAGCTATTGGGCTACTATCCTTAAAATGTGAAGTAAATGTGACATATCCTACCAATGTCAGGTAGGCTGGGTCTTGATGTGCATACATACAGTAAGAGGAGAGGTGTGAGGTGAGAATCCTCATGTCTGACATTTCCCTCAAACTTTGTCAGTATTCATTATTCTGCAGCCCCAAGTGCAATTCATCAGCATAACCCGAGCCAATTCAGGTGGAAATGTTGGCTGGAAATTGCTGTTTGAATGCAGTTACTGAGACCGGCAGACTGCAAGAAACACTTTAATAAGAATATCTTGTTAGGAAAAAGAATGAACGCTTGACTTCACCAAGTCTCGCACCAGCACACTTACACTTACATTAGGAGGAGCTATTGAACCCCTGTATACATACGTTTGTTAAAACGACAGGAAACAATCAAGGAATTTATCTGATTACTGAACATTTGTGTCCCTTTAGGCATGCTTCATTCTTACTATTGAACTAACAAGGATTTAGTTTAGTCAATAAGGATCCTTATGAGCAGTGTGTTCAAGTAAAACAGTCAGGATAATGTCAATATAAGAGCAGATGTCAGTCAAGCAGTCAAATCTTTTTGATCTACAACTTATCGTGTTTCACTAACAAAGACCACACCAAGACAGATATTGATTAAGAATAGTTTATGTAATATGCATGGCGGAGATCGAAATGATGAGCAAGGTTGGATGATTGGAAGACTGGGGGTGGATAGATAAAGGGGATGAAGGGGTGAAGGTTAGAATGGAGGGAAGGGGGGATGAAGGTAAGGGTCGAGGGATGGGGGATGAAGGGATGAAGGTAAGGGTCAAGGGGTGGAGGTAGGGGGCGTAACAATTGAGGGGTAAAGAGATGGAGGTAAGGGTCGAGAGGTATGGATGAAGGGATAAAGGTAAAGGTTAGGGGATGAAAGGAGGTAAGAGTTGAGGGACAAAAAGATGAAGGTAAGGGTCAAGAGATGAAGGGATGAAGGTAAGGGTCAGGAGGGAAGGACGATGGACTTGTATCAGCCAATGTAGGTACGATGTAAGGAAACCAGAGGGGTTGAGACTCTTGATGGGGGAGCCATCTCTTTGTTGCTGTTTGTATAGACCCCCATGGTGAGAGAAGTTAAGATACACAAAGGAGTTTGGGGAGGAGGGATGTGAAATCAGCATCAAAGGAATAGGAGTGATTAAGGCGTGCTTAAATACTTCTGAAACAGAAATGGGTTGGGGTAAGGCATGGTCTATGTTCCTGAAACAAGTTTCAAAAACTACATTTATCACTTAATAATAATAATAATAATAATTTATCCTTTATTAATCCCACGAGGGGAAATTCAGTTTTACACTCTGTCTAATGAACATGCTACACAAACACAGGCTGAAATACACACACATGCACAAACAGGATCCTATGGACATGCATTAATGGAGAGGTCTCAGAGTGACGGAGCTGCCCACAGTGGGTGCTCCTGAGCTGGTGGGGAGTTCAGTGCCTTGCTCAAGGGCACCTCGGCAGCGCTCAGGAAGTGGTCTGGCACCTCTCCAGCTACCAGACCAATTTCTGGACTTGGTCCGTGCCGGGACATGAACCGGCTACCCTCCGATTCCCAACCCAAGTCCCTACAGACTGAGCTACTGCCACCCCTTACAAAATAATCATATTTCAGTTCTGACAGAACTATTTCAGATCATAAACTGCATAAAATAATGGATCTAGCCTTTTGTAATATGACCATTTTATGTTTGAACTACAGTTTTTAATCCATTTTTTTAGGCAAATAGTGACCACTTCTTGAAGAGGGGTCGGATATGCATTGTTTTACTTTTTCCTCATGTCTGCATCTCGCTTTTGGGTCCGCTCTACAAAACACAGAAAAAGAGAGCTCGTAGGATTTACATTTCATCCCCCCTCATGTAAAGCAGACCAGCAGAGCAAATCCTATAGAGAACTCACCACGACTTCAATTAAGTTTACCTTCCTAAATGAAAAATGAAGCAGGTAAAGGAAACTCTCATAAGTTAGTTTAAATGAATGTGTACTGGATGTGCACACTTTTACTGTGAGAAGCAAGTCTTTAAAGCCTTTATTTTGTACTCTGATGAGGGTTACAGGCGCTTATTGTATATTGTTTATTGTATAAACACAATACTGCAATAAAATACACACAAACAAATTGGAAGACAGAACATCAACAGAACATTCCCACTTTTTATTGACGCAATAAGTCCCTTTAAAATTACTTTGTGGTTAAAAGGCACAATAATCTCACTTTATTGTCAATAAGGTTGCACCTACAAAAACAGCCTCTAGACAAAAGCTGCAAACGCAAACAAGGAGCAAGCGAGGCATGAAAAATCCTGATTGAAAAACGGAAAATAAGACCATGCAGGCTTACATTTCCATCACCTCAGCCTATCAAATTGAGAACGGAAAAGGAGAGACAATAGCATGTAATCACAGCTTGTTTCTCAGGCGCCCCAGGACATCTCTCACAGGAGTGCAGGCTTTATGAAACATGTCAGCAGTCGATAAGATGGGAGGGAAGGACGCTCAGGACCATTTGTGGCAGATGAGCTCGTCACATGTAAGATAAGCAATGTGGGGTCTCGTGCAAAGCTGTTACATGTAAGCAAGGAATAAAGACAACATGTGACCTTATATGTTTCTCTTTTAAGATAAACTGGAAAATGTCACAAAGGCACATATACTACACGTTCATGTATTTTTTTCTTTAGTCATTTTCATAGGGATGAATATATTTACTTAAATTACACATTAGCAAGGCAATTTAAATCTGCACATCTCTCCTTCTCCTGTCTACAAACAATTATGAGAAAAGTCCTTCCTCTCTGTCTTTTACCTGCTCTACTTTTCAGAAAATGTTTTCTCTGTTTGGAGATTTTCCTGTTTGTGACATCACAAAGGGTAGTAAGCTATTCATTAAAGACATATCTAGTAGGTATTATTAGCTGTTTTCATATACGCACTCCGGAAAATATCTAGATAATTACAGGAGGAACGCTCCGGAGATTCTCCTGAACTAGCCGTTCACATATGCTCCTCACAGCGGGGGACTATCCCTGTCAGAGGGGAGGGGGGGGGGATTTCCTGAGGTAAGACGCGACGTAAAAAACAATGCGGAAGTAGCGGCCGTAATAAAACAGAGTCCGCTACACGACATTATAATGAGAATATTTGTCTTTATATCAATGCTCTGTGTAATCCAATGGAATGCCAACATCCACAAAAGAGAGGAGAACAACATACTGACGAACAGAAAACAGAATGCAGCCGTTTAATTACGTGCACGGAGATCGTAGTGGTTGCGGTGAATCCTCCGGAGTATATGCTGGCGTGTTCAGACATCAGCTCACTTGGACTTTCTGCGGAAAAAATACTAGGGGTCTGGCCGGAGAAACTCTGGGTAAAATCTGCACGAAAAATGCGGCTTTTTGCGTTCATACATAACCCTAACCCTAAAGAACCTCCGGGTAGACAAATCTCCAGAGTTTTTCAGGAGATTTCCGACCCTGTATAAACCAGCTCTCTCAGAACGCTCCGTATTGGTGTCTCTTTAAATGTAATAAGCCCCCCCCTAAATTTTTCTGGTAGACATCACTCCATAAAAATGGCAGACCTGCGCAAATGTTTTGTTCTAGGCTGGGGGTTAATACCATTGGTGGAGGTATCAGGGGAGGGGATTACCAGAATCCAACTTGCGATGTCACAAGTTGAGCAAATTTGAAATGTAACACTTTTCTCTGTGCTGTAAGACTTATGCAGACCACAAACAAAGGATGGATGGGTTTATTTCACATTTTGTGGGTCGGTAGACAGTCAGGTTATCCAAATATATATTCAAAAAGAGATTTTTCTTAATAAGGATAGTGTCCCCTTTAAAGGGATACTTGACCCGTTGAAACATGGATCTGTATTGACATTGGGTCATGTATGTAATAGAAATGTGAAATACATTTTGAAGTTGGCCGAGAAAAGGCAGAAAGTGTCTTTTTGGCTCATGTGGATGAAAGACACAGAATCCCAGAATGCACAGCACCGCAGGCCACTCCCACTAAGGTCCTCTATTTCAGAATCAGAATCAGAAATACTTTATTAATGCCAGAGGGAAATTCGATCGTTACATTTTCTCCAAAATAGTCTATACAATATAGCAGTAGAAATATAGTAATAAAAACATTTACAGACATATTTACTTCAACACACAAGGCCATTTCCTCAACTGATTCAGAGATTTCTTCAGAATTGATCTTGGAAATTCCTGTCAGAAAACAGACTCTATGTCTGTGTCCATAGGCAAACAGTGAGAGCACCGACACTACCAGTCCCCCCCTCCGCCCCAGCTCAAGCCGGCCCCGGCTCCTGGTCCTCACCGCCACCAACAGGCAGGCCTTATGTCTTGGCTGCTGAGCTGGCGGCGGCCAGCAATAAAGCAATATAGCCAGTGGGCGGCGAGCAGCGGCCCCTGAAAAATATAATTCAGTTGATACCTTCTTCAAGACAGGTAGGTACCAAAGTAAATGCTGGAGCACATGAATCACGAGACAAATTTAATAAAGGTGCAAAGGACTAATGTTTCAATGCACACCGTTTTCTTAAGTCAAACTGTTCTTTTCTACGGTTCCTGTCTTGAAGAAGGACATGAACCAGGTTCTCATGTTCTCTCAAGGGACAGCGGCTCGCCAACAGCATCAACAGCACCCCTCTCAGATTAGATTCTGTTGAAGCGCAATCCCGGCTTGTCTCCTTGTCGGTTACTGCATCACATTCAACGACTGTCTTTCATTTGAAAAATTAAAATAAAACGGAAAAAACATGTAAGTGGCAACTGAGTCCAATAACTTATCTGTAGTGTGCAGCAGAATGAAGCCTTTCTTGCCCACCAGTTATTCTGTTCCATAAGTGTGTGATGGCACGTGAAAGCTGAATAACCAGTTAAAGAAACAATGACTGTAAAAAATGAATCAAGCCAGTAGATTTAGTTAAACAGTTGAATCTGTGTCAGTTGTAATTGCAACAATGTTTTTGTTTTCCAACAGGAGCTGCTTCATGACAAGGATGACTCTGTATGTTTCCTCAGCTGCTTCCAGATTCTGCCCCTCACATGTGAAAAGTGTCATATGGATGTGGATTGAGCTTCAGGTCATTTAGCTTCAGGGTGCACTCAGTGGAGGAGCTCAAACACCACCGACCCAATCCCTGTAAACATTATCATTTGTAGCAGGCCTATTGGCTTCAGACCGGAGCTTGTGGTTTGTATTACATGTTGGATGTTTGGCCCCGGAAACCTCCACCGTTTAGTTGATAAGAAGGAACTACACACGTTAACTACATGTGATCAATATAAATGTAGTTCAATACAGGTACTTGAGAGTATCATTACAAAGACATAAATGAAGCATTGAGACATGATCAGACAATACCCGCAAATCTGTACAGCCGAAGAAGTGTGTTGACTCCAGGCAAAACAAAGATAAGAAACACAAAAATCAACTAGTTCTATTGGTAGGGAAATGTGTTCATTTCTTATTGCTTTGATGGGAACAGGGTCAGGTGTGTGTAGAGAACAGTGCATTTCATTTTCAGCTCACATTCCTGTCATCATGTTGCTGATATGGGTGAGCAGCTAGGAGCCTCGTTGACCTTGGCCCTGCCTTTCTCTGCCTCCTTTTGACAGATGATGAAAATGTTGCTGAGCAACAACAGCAAGCCTGTCCCTGTCAGCCAGAACGTCTGGTTTCCAAGTGCTCATTTCAGGTAAAGACATCCAGGAACAAAGCCACAGGTCGGACCTGGGCAGCCCGCTTTAAGAACTATAGCCTCCATAGTGCAACCTGACTGCTAGACCACCATGGTCTGGCTCATATCTTATGGTGGATTAAAATGCTTGAAATAACCATGAATTATTTATTAACCTTTAAATTACTCAAAAGGTTAATCACTGTATTTAACAAAACAGTTGCATGTATTCAGACGCTAACAGTAACTGATGAATGAACCTCAGAGATTTAACAAAAAAATAAGTCAAATGTTCCCTTCAGATCAAATTTCTGCCAACCTCCCTCCTAATCTCACACTCTCTGTCCTTGTTTTCAAATCAGTAAAGGAAGCTGTGTTTACAACATTTGGTTTATACATTAGGATTGTGGGTGAAGCAGGTTGGTTACAGGTAGACTGTTTTCTTGTTTTCTCAGGGACTCCATAACAAATATCTAGGGGAAAAGGCAGGAAAGGAGGAGGGTTACCAATTTTTTTCCATGTCTCATTAACGCATAGACCCCTGTCTCTTAGGTCCCTGTGGATGTTGCTGCTGACATCCTGCTGCAGTGGACCTGCCTAACTCCCACTATTAACAATTGATGTGTCTTTTTTACATCAATCATTTATATCGTTGTCATTGTTAATATAAGAGCTGTTTGACCCCCACTGCCATAATTATTATTATCAGTCATACTAATATGTACTACTATATTATTTGAAAAAAAAAAATCATCAAAGTGTCCAACTAGAGGCTGCTCTTTTGAAGAGCCCGTATTATGCCCTTTTTGGGGTTCTTATATTTAATCTATGTACCTACTTTTGTACGTTCACAATAGCTAAAGTCCGAAAAAAGTGTCTGTTTTCATGTACTGCTCCAACTTGCTCCCTCTAGGCTCTGAGTCTGTCAGCTACGCTCTGCTGAGCCCCCACTGCAGAGCCCCACGTGGGCCAAGTCTGCTCTGATTGGTCTGCCGATCCGCTCTGTCATTATTGGTCAGTCGCTCAGCACGGTTCTCGGAAATGTCCTGCCTCTTTTACCATATTGGGAATGCAGCCACTGGCTCCGTCCGAGGGGAGCATAAACATTAGCACCTTAGCACTACTGTGCTACCACAGGCTACGGCATATCGTGGGCCTGCTACAGAAGTTAATGGGCGTGCAACATGAGCTGCAGGGTTTGCCACAACGAGCCAATGGGCTCAGATCAGTGATATCACACTGACAATGACGTCGGACTGACAAATCATCGAGGGGGGCTAGAACCGAGCGTTACATGCAGCTAATGCTACAGCTAACAGGAGGAGGTAGGAGAAGGACACATGGAAACACAGCAAAGAGCATATAAAACCAGTAAAAGCATAATATGGGACCTTTAAGACTGTGCAGCTGAAAAATTCAAAATGCTTTAGTCCAATAGTCACTGTGTGCTTTCCCCCTGCTATAACAGTGAGGTGTTGTACCATCGTGGGGGGGGGGGGGGCATATTCTAATATTGTCATTGCTACTGTTACTGCTATCTGTTGTTGCTTTTGTGGCCCTCTTTTAATGTCTCTATCCATCTCTCCTTCTATTCCACTTTCTGGACCCAGTCAGTCATGGCAGATTGCTGTTGTTGAGTCTGGTTCTGCCTGGAAAATGGACACTGTTGTGGTTTACTCAGGGTATATAGATTATTGTTGTGTCAACAATGATTACAATCTACAGTAGATGTGCTATTTTTGATGAATGTCCTGAGATAACTTTTGTTATGATTTGGGGCTGTATTAATAAAAATAATTGACTGATTGATTGAAGGGTGGACAGAGTCCAACATTTGGAAAATGACTAATATCCTTACATCGCTTATATGCTTTGTGTCTTCTTTTGCAATCTTCTTTTTGCAATTTTTTGTGTCTTCTTTCAATTTGCAAAACAAATTGGTTGCCATGGGTGCAGCTCTGATCCAACCCGATCACCGGAACCCTCCAATCATACAAGGTTCAAGAAAGAAGTCTGACAACTTTTACACTAGCTGTTCATAAAGAAATATATTTGAGCCACACTGTGGCAACAAAGGACAAAAGGAAACAGCTCAGAGAAAGGTTCGATACTAACACACAATTTCACAATTGGGACGTGATGTCAGACAACATAATATTTTTTAAGCTTTTCTCCAAAAATGTATATGTATAATACGTTTTGAGGAAAGAAGAATCAAATACACAGGATGTGATGTTTAAGAAGTCCTTTGTGCCAATAGGTGGGGAGCATTTCATGACATTCGTTGAGTTGTTGAGAGTGGTAGACGCTCAACATGGGGTGGGGAGGGGGGGGGTACGGGTATCTTGGCCTGGGTAACCTTCAGGACAGTTGGGCACAGGATACATCATCAGTAGTGTATCCTTGCATCACAGGGTGTTTCGGCCTTTCACTATACACCATCCACAAGGGCGGCCCGCTGCAGGATGATCTGCCCTCAGCGTGTGTCCCGTGTCAAACCGTCCCAAAGATTCACCCTGATGTACTTGGGGCCCAGCATGGGTCAAATCCACCGTCTAATTCTTTCAGCCGCCTCTGAAAGTGATCTGATGGTCTTCCGTAGAGCCTGACCGAGGATTCCAAGCTCCTTCAGCAGTCTGATGGTAGAGACAATGCAACAAATCCTCTGCATCCCACTTCAACCGGATAGACTTTGGTGTTCCAGCCACGCTGCATTGCTTCTGCTGCAAGCTCTGCATAGCGCAGCTTCTTGCGCTCATAGGCCTTCTCAACAGTGTTCTCCCATGGAACTGTGAGTTCTATGATGTAAGCAGTCTTCTGTGAAGGGGACCAGGACACCTAGTCTGGCCTGAGGTTGGTGGAAGCTATTTCAGGTGGAAAAATTAGCTGACGGCAGATGTTCGCCAGCATCCTCCAGTCACGGGCCCTGCATAGGTGTCCTTCTTCTGATCTGGTGGGTGTTTTCTGTCCTTCTCTGACAAAGGTTGTAGCCCTTAAGGGGGGTTGCTTGCTCTTAGAGGCAAGGAGTTGGTAGCACTCCGCCTGTTCTCAAGTGCTGATGCCAGGCTTTTTAGTACCTGATTATGCTGGCAGGTGTATCTCCCTTGCGTGAGGCTGGTCTTGCAGCCTACCATGATGTGTTTGAGGGTCAGAGTTGGAGTTGGAGTTGGGCAGAGGGCACAGGTTGGATCCTCGCCATACAACTGATGGAGGTTCTTTGGTGATGGAAGCACATCACATGTCGCTCTGATGATGAAGCTGATCTAGCTTGCTTCCATTTCCCATAAATCTTTCCAGCTGATCTTCCTCTGCTCCACACCTTCCCACTGCATCCATTGTCCCTGTTTGGCAAGAGAGACCGCCTTTGCACTTCTTGCGGCCTCCTCCTGTCACCGGGCCTCCTCCTGTCGCCGCACCTCCTCGACCACCAATGTCCTACACTCTGATGTTGTGGCCTTTCGCCAAGTTGGTTTACTTGTCGTAAGGCCAAAGCCTCCTCTTCCCTGCTGGACTTGCCCCACAATGTCTTTGTGCCTCAATGCTGATGAAGCTTGCTGTAATGCATCAGATGGTGTCCACTTCCGGCCAGTTACTAGGGGCGGCGCAGCAGCACTGATGGTCTTGTCTCTAGAGTCCCTCAGTGTCATCTGGAGTCTTACTTTAGAACACGTATATTCCTCTGTTAGACTAGTGAAAGGTAGTTGCAGGACCCCTTTGCCGTGGAGGCCGATGTTAGATAAACATCGCGGGACACTGAGCCATTTCTTTGCATATGAAGTAATGGTTCGATCCATCTTCTCCACAGTTGTTATTGGGGCTTCATAAACAGTCAGTGGCCACATTGTTCGAGGAAGGAGTCCAAACTGTAGCCACCAGAGTCTGATTGATGTTCTCCAGGCCATTGACAAGTTCTTGCCTTAGTTGTTGCACCTGCTCTTTGTCCTTGAGTGTGGTGATAAGCTCTGGTACATGGAAAAAGGCAAAAGATTCCCAAAGGAGTTCATGAACTGAAGCAAATGCATTGGCCAGATCGAGGAAGATGACATGTAGGTCTCTCTTGTCCTTCTTAGCTGCTTGGATCCAGATTATGCCAGATCATGCTTGTATGCTCCAAACAACCTGGAAATCCTGGTATTCCTGCTTTCTGTACAGATGTATCAATGTACCTGTTTGTTACCAGATGGGTGGACAGCCTTTGTGATACAGTGCTGAAAAAGATTTTTCCCTCGATGTTGAGGAGACATATTGGCCGGAATTGGCTGATGTCTGACGCATCCTTTTCTATAGGTATTAGCACGCTGCCAGCCTTTACCATGCCTTAGGTATTGTTTGCTTCTTCCACACCACCCTCATGAGCTTCCATAGAAAGCGTAACACATCTGGTGCATTCTTGTGGAGCTTGTAAGATACTCCGTTCGGCCCATCTCGGAGGGCTAGTGTCCAGGTTGAATTCAGGTGGTTGAATAGGAAAGTAACTGATGAGGTAAAACCCATCCAGTTTTTAGTACCCTAAAATATGCCTACCTTTAAAAAAAAAAGCTATTCCTAGATATAAATATAATACCACTTCACCTTGCTGCCAGACAAACATTTAGAAAATCTTCATGCTTTTCCTTGCTGTTTTAAGAAAGAAGTATCCTTGTCATCATTAAAATGTAATCTTTGTGTTGAGTTATTTTGTCTTAGATCAGCTTTGGGTATATGCACTCAAACACTCATCTCGCTTCAATCTCACATCACACACAAATAGCATTTCATTCTGGAGGTCGTTAACCTCTCATACAAATATGGTAACTTCTGATCTTAAAAATAATTCAGATAGTTGTGCAGTGGCCATTAAAACTGATTTTTTTTGTGTACCAGGATGTGAGCGTAATTAATTGTGCTGTCAAGTTTTTTTGAATTTAAAATTGGGTCAAAGAGATAGGCTCACTCTTGAAGCTAGCCTCAAGTGGCCACTGGAGGAACTACAGTTTTTGGCACTTCTGTTTAGCTTTTCTTCTCAGCCCCAAAGGGTGCTGGTTGCTCTAAAGATGATGTAATGGAATGACCCTATTAGAAATCCAAACTGTGTTGATAAGTACTGTTAAGTACAGTGTTGCCACTAGGGGCAGTATGTGCATCATTTTCTGGATGTTAGGATACTGGAGGAAGAGTCAATAAAGTTGTGCTGACTACGCTAGTCGGTGTAAAAGTGCCAATTCGGGGTCAGTCACATTACTTACCTGGGAGAGAGACTCTCAGAGAAAGGAGTACAGCCAGATCCTGAAAAAATACGGGCTATAGCAGAAATGCCTATCCCAGAGGATAAAAAAGACCTGCAGAGAGCCCTAGGGTTAGTTAACTATTTAGGAAAATTTGTTCCAAACTTGTCAGCTAACACAAGAGCTTTAAGAAGAGTAAAATACTCTAAGTACTTTTAATACTAAAAGTATCCACTGATGCATCTAAAGCAGAACTAGGAGCAGTTTTACTCCAGAAACATGACGCACAGTGGTATCCTGTAAGCTTATGCTTCGCGCACTATGACAGCTGCGGAAAGAAACTACGCGCAAATAGAGAAAGAAACATTAGGAGCAGTGTTTGGCTGTGAAAAGTTTCATGAGTATGTTTACGGTAGGTCAGTCATTCTAGAGACAGACCACAAACCACTTATTGCAATCTCACAGAAAGCGCTTGGAGATGCACCACCACGTATACAACGGCTAATGTTAAGACTTCAAAAATATGACTTGACATTTGAGTTTATGCCAGGCAAACATTTAATTGTAGCTGATGCCTTGAGCAGGGCTAGCCTATGTGACACTAAAAGTACGACAGAGGAGGAAGTACAAATTCATGTTGACTCTATGAGCGCACACATGCCAGTTTCTGATGAAAAATGGTCAGAAATAGCCACTACAGGATGAAAGCCTGAGAAGACTGTTAACACAGATAAATAGGACAGGACAGGTTAAGCTTGATAAGCCATATCAGCACTTTAAAGGTGAACTATCAGTGTTAGATGGTGTTCTATTAAAAGGAACAGAGATAGTTATCCCTGTTTCAGTGAGATCACAAATGTTGAGCCTAGTGCATGAAGGACACTTAGGGATTGAAAAGTGCAAAAGACGTGCTCGAGAGACACTTTATTGGCCAAGCATGCACAGAGACATTGAGACGATGGTGAAACGCTGCAAAACATGTCAGCGACACCAATACCAGCAACCGAAGGAGCTGATGAAACCACACAGCAGACCTCAGGAACCATGGAGGAAGGTGGGAATGGACCTGTTCCAACTGAAAGGCAAGGACTACTTACTTGTGATAGACTATCATTCCAACTACCCAGAGTTTGCATTGTTGACGGGAACAACATCAGAGCAGGTAGTGGCACACACCAAAGCAATATATGCACGCCATGGTATTCCAATGACTGTTATCAGTGATTATGGACCGCAATTCAGCAGCCAGTGTTTCAAGGACTTTGCAGCGAAATATGGATTTGAACACATTACGTCAAGCCCTCACTACCCACAATCGATGGGCTGGCGGAGAAAGGGGTGCAAATTGTGAAACGCATTCTAACCAAAGCTACGGAAGCCGGGGAAGACCCTTACCTGTCTATTCTCAACTACAGAGCAGCACCACTGGAGAAGGGGATTCTCACCTGCAGAACTTCTGATGAGACGGAAGCTCAGGACAAGACTCCCATCTGCAAAACATCAGATGGAGAGGAAGGCGCCAAGCTTTCCACAAGCGAAACAGACTGAGTCATGTGACAGAACAGCTAAGCCACTGAGCTCACTTGCACAAGAAGTGGTGTGAGTGAGATGTGATGGATAGTGGGGACCGCTAGCAAAAGTGGTAAGAGAGACAACACCAAGGTCATATGAGGTGATTACTGAACATGGAAACACTCTGAGACGCAACAGAAGACACTTGCTGAAAGTACCTCAAAATCATTCTTTCAGAGTAATGGACAGCAACACAAATGACACAAAGATGCTGAGCCAAAATGACCAACCACCTGACACACCTAAAACAGCAGTGACAGACAA
The DNA here is from genome assembly GCF_963930695.1 of Labrus bergylta. Lineage (NCBI taxonomy): Eukaryota > Metazoa > Chordata > Actinopteri > Labriformes > Labridae > Labrus > Labrus bergylta. The sequence goes on along the minus strand of NC_089202.1, from coordinate 2,549,342 downwards.
AAAATGAACAGTGATGTAACACAAAGAGAAGTGTCCAAGAGACTAATTGTGAGACCAAAAAGACTGATAGAAGAGATGTGAAAGAATGGGAAAAATAAATTAAGTTTGTTAAAGAGTTTTGTTTATGCTACAGGCTACGTTGTATTACCTGTCTGAAAGATGCAATATTTATGTTGAGATGAATATCATCTGTTGAAAAAGGGAGATGTATTGATAAGTACTGTTAAGTACAGTGTTGCCACTAGGGGCAGCATGTGCATCATGTTCTGGATGTTAAGATACTGGAGGAAGAGTCAATAAAGTTGTGCTGACTACGCTACTCGGTGTGTGTGTATCAATACACAAACCTGGTTTACTTAAAGGCTTTACCGTATTTTCCGCACTATAGGGCACACCGGATTATAAGGCGCGTAGAATAGAAGGTGTTTACAACTAAACAAGGCTGGGAGATATTGTGAATATATAAATATAAATACGTATAAAACTACGTTTTATACGTAGTGCATTCACAATAACTCAACGTTGTTCAAACGTTAATGTGCATATTCACAATATCTCCCAGCCTTGTTCAGTTGTAAACACGTAAAAGAAACACAGTCTGATACCGCTAATTCAAACGTTAGTGCATAACTCAACATTGTTCAGTTACGTATAACACGTAAAGCTCACGTTTTCAGTTCATTCCCCGTCCACGAATCCCTCGAATTCTTCTTCTTCAGTGTCCGAATTGAACAGTTGGGCGAGTACGGCATCCAACATGCCCGGCTCCCTCTCGTCATTATCCGAGTCAGTGTCGCTGAGCGCCGTGTACAACCAGTATGGATCAACCAATTAACCAACTGATCCATATATAAGGCGCTTCGGATTATAAGGCGCACTGTCGTTTTTTGAGAAAATTAAAGGCTTTTAAGTGCGCCTTATAGTGCGGAAAATACGGTATATACGGTAGATTGCTTAGTTGTATTGGAGTCAGTAGAGCTGTCTCTTGATCAACAGTATTGACAAACTTGTTTATCTGTTAACATGAAATAAGTAGTAACATGAAGTAACTTTTATACAGCTCTAACAGGCCTTCACTGTGAGTCTCTGTTTCTAGTTTTTGTGATGGGAAGTTTTCATGTTTACATAAGCTTGGCCTGGTTGTAAGTTATCACTGTGGGGTTCATAAACTTCCCCTGCAGAGAGATAAAGCAGCAGATAGATTAAAGTCAATGTAAAGAAAACACACTTTGAGCCATGAATAAGACCAAACTTATTAAACACTAACAACAGATTTGTATTTTAACTAAGTTAAAATCCAGACCCAATTTTACTGGTGTCAAATTTTGCAATGAACAATGACTAAACTGATTGAATGCACAGTCAATAGCAAGTATTTTTGTTGTTGTCTAAGATCAATTGTAATGTAAAATATATAATTGGAAAACATTCAAGATGTGAGATTTCAGTTCGCCAACTTTATTTTTTATGCATTATGCATTATTTTGTACAGAGTTTTGTAAAATGCACTTTTGTGCATTTTACATTATTTATACATATTAACACATAGGCTACTGTATTATTTCTGCCAGGCAATATTATGAGTTTAACTGCCCCAGTTCCCACAACTCATTAAATCACTCAATTATATGAAGGACTTTTAAATATCTAGATGTGGTATTAAAGGTTATTCATTGAATATTATCTATTTAAAAGTTGTCTTTAATGCTAAACTACTCTATATTTTTATATAAACATGACATAAATGACTGTGGCATGTAATAAATAAATTGTCATAAATGGAGCCCTGCGTTATTTCAGATGGAATACGATAGTCCTGCCCGCAAGCGACTAAGGTGGTATATTTAAACCATTCTGCCACTCACTGTCAGGAAGGAGGGGGGGATGTAGGTGCAGACCCAGGGGTGTCTCAAAGTTATTCCAGAAAGATAACCACAAAATCGCAAGCGATAAATTGGATAGGGGAAAAAACTAAAAAACTGTATAGAGCCACAACAGGCTTCCTAAACTAAATAATGTACTGAAGATGATTAACTAAACCACGGCTGCTAAGTAGCTGACTCAAAACCAAAATTGACCAGGAGACGCAGACCAGGAACAGAAAACAAAAATCAAAGGCTGCCCGGGAGACCTTTGTTAACGCACAAGGCTGGAGTGGCAACAAACTATCCAACACCCCAAGTTATACTCTGGGAGACAGGCAGTGGAAATCTAATACACACCAAGTTTTTAGTTGGTGGTTTCTAAACTCTGTCAGGAGTGAATACCAACAGAAGAACATTGCAGGGGATTTTGGCACATTTTCTTTGGGCGCTACCCACTCGTTTAGCTGTGTTGCACATTCCAAGAATGCACGATCCTTACAAGTTATACCTCATTGTAAAGGTGACTAATCAGGCTTTCCAGCAATATAAAACCATTCAACACCAATTAGTATTGTTAAAGGGGCGTAATTGTTGACCAAAATAACGTTTCCAAACTTTTTTTGAGGAGTTTTATATACACACAGACAACTTGAGAAAACGCAGAGATGAGGTGAGATAATGAGTCAGCACAAAGCACTGGAGACTCAGGGTATTTTTCAAACCAGCCACTACACACTCTCCCTAACCACTACCCCTCCATTTACGCATCCCCGCGGAGGGTCCGGCATATTAAGTCCATCCCAAACCAATTAGCAGGGAGTGGTAGTGGGCTATAAAACCCTCCACCAACGAGTCTACACTGATGCCGACTTGCTGAACACGTGCAGCGCTAATTGTGTCCCATGGTAGTCATGGAGGAAGCAACCTACAAATGTAAGTTCCGTGCAAGTGCCTGTCCAAACACTGTTAAACTAAGATAGATATTTAATGATTGTCATACAGACGTTTACAACTTAAAGTGTACATGGGTATTGAGTATCAAACAAAGGCCTACCCTGCATTAGTCCAGAAAACAGTTGATGTGTTTATTTCATTGTGATGTGTTTTATATGTACAGGGACTGTTGCAAAAACCAGAGTTCATTAAATCAAGAGTTACAAAATGAGAAGTTGTTCAGTAGAAAAAGAAATGCAGCCAAGGAAGCGTGGGAGTAAGTTTTTTTTTTTTTTAATCTGTCTAGCTAAGGCATACTGTGGATTGAATGTAATGAGTCCACCTCACTGCTCATGCTGTTTATCTTATCTAGCCTATTAATGGTAGGCTAGTGAGGCAACAAAGAGCAAATGTAAAAACATGTTACTATTATTTGAGAAGATGGTGGACAAAATGTGATTCAGTTTATTTATATATAGATTTAAGTTACATATGTAACAATAATAATAATAATATAAAGTTGTTTATATTATTTGTGTATAAATATTGTTTCTTCTGTGAAGGAGGGGGTGGGTTGGAAGCTATTATCTAAACTATACTTATGATTATAAACGTGGGTGCTTAAAAGGAAAAGGCAAACACAGAGGACAAAAGGTATCATGTTCTGTGCTAAGTGTCATTGAATTGCCAGCTAAATGTTAAATGTAGCAAATTAATAGAACTCAGACAGGAACCCAGGATCTTGACATAGGCATGTCTAGAAATAGATTATTTTTACTTTTACAAAAAAGACCCTGAAAAAATATGCAAGGGGTGGGATGTGGTCTATAGTGAAGCGTGGCAGTTCTAAAGGGAACCATGATTAGCATAGTAAATTTCATCATCGAGGCATAAAGGTCAGCTACTGCACCATCATAAATTAATTGATTGTGTAGGCCTATCGCAAATAAAAACCATGCAAAAATTGCAGAGCAAACCAAGGCATGGCAGTGAAATGAACTTCTGGGGATCTTAATCTGGTGGGAGGTCCTTTATTTCTTCCAGATTATCGTGCATCGTAAAACAGAGATTGTGGAGGAATGCACAACAGGCGATGATGTCAGGTGCAAAACGGGGTTGCACCTCCAGGGCCTTGAATAGAGTAGCTCGCTAGCGTGCTTTCATCTCAAAAGCTCTTTCGACTACAGAACAAGCCCTTGAATGATGCACATTGTACCTTTCCTAGATCTGGCCTCGCAGAGGGTGCTTGTATGGTGTAATGATGCCAATTGGCTTTCCAGGCAAGGTTCGGCACCATCACCAAGTAGATAATAACCAGCTGGAGGGTACAGGGCCCGGTAAAAGATAGGACTGTTGCACAGAACTCTGGCATCATGAACGGAACCTGGATAGCCCACAAACACATCCAGGAATCTACCTCATCACAGATTTGGATGGCTGGAAACAGTTTGTAATTTATGTAATCCGCATAGTGCTGGTTACCTGGAGCTTTGATGCGTATGTGGCATCCATCTATGGCACCAGCAGCATGGGCAAATGCAGGGCTCTTTGCAAGGTCGCTGAATCCTTGGGCAATGGCAGGAAGCTCATGTGGCGCTGTCAGTGAGATTGCACTGGAGAGTTCGGCCTTAATCTCGCCGCTAACTCTGTGGATCATTTTGTGAACTGTGCTCCTAAACGTTGAACTAACCAAAGAGAGAGAAAGTCCATGGGCCAAACTAAAAAGAAAAACAAGAACCTCCATCTCCTGGCCCCAACCGTGGTCCCTTGGTAAAGTGATTAACTGCAAAAGGTAACCCACAGTAGCTCTTGTAACACGGAAATCCCTCTTGAGACAGGCCTCTGGATTGTTGTACAGCATCATGATGGGGGTGGCTGCATTTAGTTGCATGTACAGCCCTCTGCCCTCCTGGCATGAAACAATAAAAGTTATTTAATGAACTTAGACACATTAATAAGGCTAATTTCAGCGCTTAGGTGATATAGGCTGATCAAAATCATGTTGCAGACAAGTTCTCTGTTAATATTTAGGTTATTTCTTATTTTGATGTCTTTGTGAAATCTCAGTACAAACTTAAGTTACAACAAAAAAAAGAAGCTTTTTGCTGCTCTGGCATTCAAAAATATTATACTTGTTTTTGCATTAATTTAGGACAACCTGTTCTATGACATGATTAAATTACAATAAATTAACTTAACATTAAATTATGCATTAAAGGATAATTTATTAGTTTAAACTAATCTAATTTACTAAACAAGAATAAAATTAATATCTATAAAGAATTTTACAGAATGCATTAGCTACAAAAAAAAAAGGCTCACCTTTCGCTGGTGCATCATCAAGAGTAAAAGAAGCCTTAAACGCCTACGCCTTCTGGAACATCTAATCCACTCATTTTCCGATCGCTGGTGGATCGAGGCAATAACTGCCGCTCCCGCAAGATGCCGCTCTGAAACCAGGCAACACACAGTATTTAATTGAATTTAATTGAATTTAAAATTAATTTAAACAAAACCAAACTTATGCTGTTTGAAAAACACAAAATAAATACAGAAGTAAAAGTAATGATAAATAATGTTGAAATAGAAAGAGTGTATGAAAATAAATTTCTGGGTGTGATTCTTGATCACAAAATCTGCTGGAAACCCCATATAAAACATGTGAGAGCAAAAGTAGCATGGACAATAGAGTGATGGGGAAAGAAAGGCACGTTTTGAATGAGAGAGGACTGTATATTCTGTATAGTTCACTTGTGTTACCATATTTAAATTCCTGTGTGGAAGTATGGGGCAACACCTACAAAACCACCTTACAATCAATAAGCACACTACAAAAAATAACCATTCGTATAGTAAACAATGTAGGATATTATGAACACACCAATATACTGTTTTTAAAATTACACACCTTAAAGTTTGGGGATCTGGTAAAATTTAAGACTGCACAAATAATGTATAAAGCTAAAAATAAACTGCTACCTGTAAACATACAAAAACTGTTCAAAGACAGAGAGGGGGGTTATAACTTTAGAGGGAAACTAAACTTGAAACAGCATTATGCTCGGACCAATTTAAAAAGTATGTGTATTTCCATTTGTGGGGTGTTCTTGTCTTGACGAAACCATTAAACAAAGTATGAATATAATGCAATTTAATTTTTTTTACAAAAGATATATCTTTGAAAAGTACAGAAATGAGGAAGGAGAATGTAAATCTCACAGATGTTAATGGCGTCTGTTCATTTTATTTTTGTTTTGTTCTGTTTTTCTTAATAGTTCGATTGCAGTATTTTTTTTGTATTGTCCGTTTATTTTATTTTATTGGATTTTGCATTTGTTAATGGTGAAGAATGGGGGTAGGACTTGACAAGCCTAGGCTTCTTCCTATCCCTTTTCGAACGAGTCAAATGTGTATTATATTGAAATTGGCTTTTTATTTTATTTTTCCATTTGTTTATTCATTTTCATCTATTTTTAATCATTCTGGCATGCAGAAATTCAACCAAAGACTGGACTAGTCCATTGCGCCCTTTCCTGTACTGTGTGTCCTTTTCACGCACTGTTAGCCTGTGTTCAAAAACTGTTCCCCAGCCCAATTCGGCTCCCTTACTACTTCCTAGTAAAACAGCGACGGGGAACAGTACCTAGGTGACCACCAAGTTCCTAAGGCTCCAATACGCATTCAATTCAATGAAAATGTATGCAGATATTTGAAATGTAAATGTATTCATGCCTGCAGTTTTTGCAGTGACAGCCTTCCAAGATCAGTGTGTCCACGCCGAGTCGCTCGGTTACCACCAAAAAAAGAGATGAATAAAGTTTCCAAAGTTTCCAAAGTTATGCTGGCTTCCAAAAGTGTCACACATAGTAACGATCATAAGTCCACACAGAACGAACCAGACGTCGCTGGGAAATTGTTAGCCTGAGAGGTTGCAAAAGGGTACATGATCGGCCCTCTTGCAAAGCCGCCTTTTCCAAAATATCTAGAGGAGTCTGGCTGCAGACCGCCACTGTCAGGCTCGGAAGTGACCTATTTTGTGTTGACATTAGACTCTTGAAGATAACGGTAGGTGACTCTTCCTTATTATCCAAAACAGTCAAAAACATATTTATGCAACGGAACTTGCATTTGTTCACCTTTGTATTATTTACATAATTGTAGACTTCAATCAAACAAGTAACTGAATGTGGCATGAGCGACGTATTTATCATTTTAAAAGCAGTTACGCGAAAGGTGGCTAGCGTTAGCTATGTTAATTTTAATGAGAGCGAGCGTATTTTCTGTTGGGAGTACTGTGTATTTGGCTTTTCTAAACGTTTTGTGAAGAGATGTTGCTTAACAGTTTAGTTATTTGTGATCTAAAAGGGTTCAAAGTTTGTCATAAAGATGAAAAGTGTTACTGTCGATGAAGCCGTTCAGTGAAAATATTAGCAGTTTTCACATTTAAACCGCATAAACACATTGCTGTGCTGCATAAGTAAATAATTTTTAATCTGGAGTTTGTCTACTAAGTGGGCATTAGTTGTGGTAACTCTTATTCTTTCTTTTGTAGATGCATCATTCAATCCTTTCTGGTGGTGCAAAGCCTAAAGTCGAGCACTGCACATTTTGTTGCAGGCGATATCACTGCCCACTAATCCCTAAATATAAACCGTCAAAAGAATACAAGATTCAGATTCACCTGGACATCCAAACAAAAAATACCATTCCGTGTAAAGTCTAAGTCTGCATGTATATAGATAGCAAATATTTGTATAGGAGTTTGGATTCCTAAAAACAACATGTGTGTGCACTTAATTATTATTTGTTACTGACTTTTTTGTTTGTTTTTGCTCGATTTGTTCTCAGAAATAAAAATATGCATATGCAATCTCAACTGTAGGGCTGCGAGGTGAGGTTCCACCAGAGTCTCGTCTTGGGAAGTGGAAGTTGGATGACATTTATTGAGGTCAGTTTTGTAATGCATTTTTTCCTAGGTTGTATTTGTTTGTTTTTTTAGTTTACTCATATGCCAATAATGATCATAATGATAATATTCATACTTATAAAGCACCTTTAAAAACACAAGTTTAGAAAGAGATTTTACAACCAAGCAAATTCAACCAAACGGGTAACAAGCAAATCACAGTCTCAGTTTATTGACCATTCCACACATCATTTGTTCCTCCATTCAGTCTTTAAAACTAACAATTTTAACTAAAATTAGGGGTGCACATTCTTTCTATGTTAACCCATAATGCACAGTGAATGTAATAAGGATGATGTTTTAAAGATAAAAATGCCTGTTTTCTTTCTTAAGGAGGAGGAGCAACTCGAGGCTGTGCAGGCTTAACAGCGCCGTTCACAAAAGATGTGATGGCAGCAGAGAAGAGGTAGTATTTTTTCCAGTCTATACTTCTTACCAAAGAGGGATACCCATTCTATGGGGTATTTTAACAAGCTGTGTGTCGCTATATTCAATACTCAGATAACCCTTTTTTCTCTTTTTTTCCCATAGACCTGGGAAAAGATTGTACACCATTGCAAAAGAGGTGCAGAATGGATTCCAGCAAACCCACATTTATTTGCAGCCACAGTGGACTTGCCTGGCGCTCTGCAGATGGGCAAAGAGGTGATTGCAGAGGTTTTAAAGTAGTTTGCCAAACTCTGGGTTGAGGAAACACAAGGGACCGCTGAAGAAGATGAGAGGGAAGAAATCTTGGAGCCATTCAAGTTCATCTTTCACAACATGGAAGACATGTTTAAGTTCTTGAAATAAATTGTTGACAGCAGAGAGTATATGGAACACTGTGAATGCAGCATAAATGACGATAAGTGAAATAGGTACCTGGTGGTCATGTCATGAGAAACATACAATACAATATACATACATACAATACATATATTGTAAATAGTTATGTAAACCGTGACAGTCATAAAGAATAGATTAACAGATACTTAAATGTGCAGGGGTTACACTAGAGAAAAATAAGTTTCCATTTGTTTTTTGAAAATAATTGTACAATGCTGCAACCTTAAAAATATAAATAAACAGTTTCTAAAGTACTGGGGAAAAGCTGTTCTGAGTCTGTTCTTTTGAAGATTGTTTTGAGCCTGCCTGAAGGGCCCATTTAAGTGGCAGACATGTTAAGAGCCGTTCGAATTCTCTAAAAACTAAGGAAAGGTAGGTCAATGCTTCCTTTATAACCTCCTTTAGCATAGGATACACTGGACCATCCTTTACCAAAGGAGATGAGGTATGCCACTCACACATCTGACCGTCTAGAAAACTAACGATGACCGAAAAGGGATGCAGATCATGTAAGTTATCATTGCAATAATATGCCTTGAACAACTTTGAAAAATCTTAAACCCATAGGCAAACTCTGAATGTTATGCTGATGTTGTAAAACGATCTAAGTGAAGTGAACTTTTAGTGCAGCTTATGCTCAGTTTGCATTCGTTATATATCCACTTTGAGTGTTGTGGCAGCCGTAAGCAATATCATAAATATGTGATATTCTGTTAGTCAACATTTTGTTTTCTTGTTTTATGTTCACTTCCTGTTTTATTTTTGTTGTCTGCTGCTTGTGTATGATTTCTAGTCTGACTTCCTGCCATTGTTTGGTTTCTCGCCTTTTGTTCCAACACACCTGTGTCTCATCTCCAATTAGGCTGACCTGTATTTCTACCCCTGTGTTTCCACCAGTCCTCTGCCAGATTGTAATCGTTACCATAGTGTTTCATGCTTTCCAGGCTTATATATCTTGTGTTTCTTGTCCGGTTTTGACATTTGATTGGATTTTTGATTTTGTGGATTTGCCCTTCTTGGATTTTTTTCTCCCTCGACTGCCTTCTTGTGTATGACTGTTAAGTAAAAAACGTTTTCTTACAACCTTCTTTTTGTGTCCTGGACTTTCTCTGCAACAGAGTCTGGTTTTGAATTGTTAGAAAATAATGTTAAACTTTCCTTCGGTCACAGATGCTGAAACACTTGCCTTGATTAAGGCAATGGTTAAAACGGATTCACTCTTCAGTGGGAAGAGAGCAAAATTAGGCTGGGAGTAAGTATACTCGTTATGAAAAATGTTTTTACTATAAATGGGTATGGCGAATAAAGCTAATTCTGATTTACAGGCAGGTGGTGAAGGAGATTGGGCTAGAGGGGCAGGTGACTGCCATACAGTCCTCAAAAAAATGGGATAATTTGAAAACCAAATACAAGGTAGGCCAAGGCAAATCATATGGCTGGGCACTGTGGTGGGCTAGTGTTTGTGGATATTCCCTTGTACATTCAAAACAGTCTTACGGAAATTTAATGTGCCTATTACTTATCTAACATTACACATTTGATTAATTTTCAACATTTGAGGCAATTGTGAGTAGACACAATGTTTATAATAATGCTTTTATTTACAAAGTGCTGTACAAAGATCATAGACAATACAGGGACATGTTGAATGGCTTGTAACTATTCCATTAGGCCTTTTGGTCACTGCATTCTGCCCCAACTACCCTTTCAGTAACATTCTTTTATCTATGGTGTTAATAGTGCAAATTAATTTCAGAATTGATAGAAAATGTAACCAGAAACCCATGCATTACCCTAAAAAAAATTAAAATAGTCATGATCCTGCAGTGCGGGGGGACATTGGTCTGGGGCTGATGTATGTGCTGCCAGCCTGTCCCTGAAATGCTGACCCCCATTCTCATCCCCTTGTACATGTGGTGGTGGAGGCACAGGATCCTCTTCATCAGCTAGCTCCAAGATGTCCCAGAAGTGAGACATATGTTATGGAGCATTGCACACACTGCCACAACATTCGGAGCAAAGGTGTGATCCACTTTTAGGGCTTTGAAGAAGATCCCTCGCCACTGTACCTTCATGCCGAAGGCCCTCTCTACAATGCATCGCCCTCTGGCATGGTAAGCATTATAGGGCACCTCCACTCTTCCCCTCACTCGTTCACAGTATGGGGTAATGAGGGTCACAGATGTCCCCCATCCCTAACGATGAAAAAACCAGCTGGTGGGTAACAGCCCCTGACAAACACTGGACTATTTCGCAGCACCCTGGTGTCGTGGACTGAACCAGGATAGCCCACAAATGTCCAGAAATTTGCCAGTGCTGTCACAAATCGCCTGCAGCTGGACTGAGTGGAACAGTTTCCTGTTCAGTTAATCTGGTGCATGAGGACCATGGGGAGCCTTATTCGGATGTGGCATCCATCAATGGCTTCCACACAGCGGCTGAAGGCTGGGCTGTTGGCTAGGTGTTGAAAGCCATTGCTTACTTCAGCACACTGTGTGAGAGTTGGAAAGTGGACAACTTTTTCCAGGTGGGAAAGAAGTGTGTCACACATCCGATGCACAACGTCAAAGACAGTTGACTTGGGGACATCGAAGACCCGGGAGACAACAGTGCAAGAAGACCCATGTGCCAGCCAGTAGACCACCAGGAGGACCTCCATGAACTGCCCTCAGTGCCTCAATCGATGGCCTACTCAGGCGGTAGTCAAAGTTCAGATCTCGTGTTTGATCAAAAAAGATCTGAACAAGGGGGACATGGGGGGGTTGGGGGTGGCATAAATGTTTCTCCTCTCCTGTAAAGGACAAAATAAAGTGTCAATACATACAAGTAAGTTTGTTCCTGTCTTTTCATTTAGAAACCTAATGATGCATTATCCTTGTGTAAGTTAAACATAATGCCTATATTGTACATAGGAACACATTGGATACGTGGCATTAGTTTAAGTTGTGCTTTGACGGTAAATTCAATTTAAGCATGCTCTGATCTATGGTCTAAACCCATATCAGCATTCGCTTACCATTTGTGCACACAATGCCATGAGCCTCCCCAGTCGCACCCTCCTCCTTCTGATCATTCGTTGTTTTTTTTTGGTTTGTTGATAATTGGCTCATCTGGATACATACCTCTCAGCGGGATGGTAATTGGCCATTCATTGAGTGTGGTAGTGTTGGGCCCTTGATTATCTGATAGTTATTTCTTTCAGGAATCAACTATTTTTTCACATTACACATGCACAGCCCGTATCAGTCATAGCAACTTCAAAGCACATTAAAGTCTACATGTCAGTGTTTACTGATTTGTGAGGTGGTTCTTAAGATATTATGCAAAGCCATATAATAAGATTATGAGACCATTAAGTGTTAATACCAATATTAATACACAATATTTGTACACAGTGCTGTGCACAGAAACTCACCGCAGGCACGTCTGTCATGTGATAAAGCATTACGGTTGCCCATTGAATATACTGTATGTACTCTACCTGAGCGAGGGTGCCACTGAGCCAACTATACAAAATAAACAAATCCTACATCATGCTCGTGGAACAACAGACAAAATAAACCCTGTTACAGAGGCGTTGGCTAGTGGAAATGCGGTCGGATTATCAAAACAATACGATGGCCTTTCCCTAAAACCTTTATGAATTCTCCCAACATCTTTCCTTAACCTCATGACGTTTCCCCCAGGGTTAAGGTAAAGTGGATAGTGGAAGCGGATAGGAGGGACAATTCGGATGCACCCTCTGTGTTTCTTCCCTACCATGTCAGATCATTGACATATGTCAGTCCATGTTGCATGTCAGATTTTCCCCTTGTTGCTCCCAGTGTGTTTTACCTTTTGTGGATTTTTGAGTTGGACATTTATTAGGCATACCACTATCAGCTGAAAAAACACACAGGCCATTAAACGCAATTGAATTCTTGGGCATCACCCTCAACAGTAAGCTCATGCAAGCACCCCTACCCAATGAAAAACACTGCGGTCAAGCTAGCCGCTCCTCGCTTTTACATGGTGAAGTGAGCCGTCCCTAAATTTGAAGTGCCCATGTATTCTGATCTTTATGGTAAATGCTCCGGACTCCGGAGCGAGCAGGAGTAACAGACAGAGAGAGCGATGATGTGAAGTGCTAAATGCCTAGGTCTTACCATAAAACTGGCTATGAGATACACATGTATGAAACAGGAGTAAACAGAATACTGTACAGGGAATAGCTTTGGAGGTCGGGGAAGTTAGTGTGAGAACAATTCTGCGAGTCTGCGGTAACTTCCATTTTTCAAAATAAGGTGTTCACAATTTAAAAAAAAAAAGTTTTCTTGGAGAAAACAATAATTATATATATTTTCTTACATAAGTACACCATGATTTTGATATGGCTGGGTTAAGTACTTCTTAGACTACATGCACAGGTACTATGAAGTACTTTTACTGTGTACTTTTTGAGAAATCCACTGTCAAAGTCCCTTACAAGTCACTATAATGAGTCTTTTGTTCTGACTGTCCAATGCAATGTTTTAAATTGCCTTTTGTACTGTGTTTTTCTTAGTTGAAACCAGTCAGCGTTAGAAATGGAAAAAAAAAACGAAGATTATCAGGCAACTCACAAGTTGCCTGATAATCTTCGTTTTTTATATCACAAATATATGTGGTGGAGGGACTTGTCTTCTGCGAACACAGATTGAAAATGACGATTAGAAGCTGGATAGCATAACAATGTAATTCATACAAATACATTTGTGGCAGTCAAAATTGTTTAAAAAAATAAAGTTTGTTCAATGATATATAAATAAAGCTAACAATTTAAATTGTCTGATTGTCCAGTCCATCCTTCAGCTACACAGAGCAAAACTGCTTCATACAAGATAATATATAACATTTATATTTGCTGTTAAAAAAAGAGACAAATTTAGAACATTGAGAAGGACTCCACAATGGGTACTCTATACAATACAAATAATTATACCTTTTTCTTATGTACCTCTGGGCTGTCATCCACTGAGGAGGATTCAGAGTGGTTTGAGGATGAAAGGGTCCTGCATCTGCTGGCATCCAGCAGGGACACAATGCTAGCAGAGTCAGAGTCTTGGACGCTTTCCGTATCTTCAGCAGTTGCTTCATTGTTTTGGGAACAGAGGAACTCACAGCTAGATGAGTCTAAGTCTGTCTTATTTATTGTACCTGCTGGGACCACATCTGGTAAATCCTCAGGCAGAGGAACAGAGCTTTCTGAATCTAAACCCAAGGACTGTTGAGATTCAGCAATCGGTGCATCTGTTCTTATATCCTGGGTGCAAATACGCAAATAAGCCCCCACCATAAACAACAAAGTTTAATGTGTGATGTAATGTGTGTCATCATTTAAAATCATGTATTTATTTATTCCTTACATTTTAAAAGGTTTTAAAGCAGGTTTAAAAAATGAAACATACCAGAGCTGTAACATGCAAATTTTAAACTGGGAAAAAATGTCATACTAAATTATGAACAAACAATGGAAACAAGTAATTTTTGATTACCTGTTTATGTTGAAGATAAACATTTTTAAGTCTTATCCTGTTGTTTGGTGTATTGGGGATCCTTAAATCGTAAGCCCCTTCTCCACATGCGCTTTCTTGGGTGAGCGGGAAATTGGCCTCGTCTTTTAGCCTCTGGATGCTTGCAAGAATCTCTTCTAAAGTTTTTAAACATTTTCTGGACTATAGAATCAAGAAAAACAAATAGTCATTATTATGTTTTGGTTAGACTTTTTTTTACATATCAAGTATTACAATAGCACTCACCTTCCCAAATGTTGAGAAAGAAAACAATCTGTGAACAAAGTGAATCAGTAAATCAAAAAAAATGCTTAAAAGATTAAATTCTTCATGTTACATTTTGTTAACGAAATGCTGAAGCCTAGTTCCAGTGAATGCAATATTCTTCAGTTGGCCGAAAATAGTCAAAGTATTAACAACATGGTCCAGAAATGATTAGTGAAATTGTGATACTGATATGCCAAGAAACCTTCATCCACTTAAATACAGACAAAGCCGACTTAATTTTTTTTAGAAGAGTTAGATACGTACCTACACAAAGAATCATAAACCCAGAAGGTATACATTAATAAAGGGCTAATAATAAACAGCTAGGATGAGCTAGGATTGAGACCATCATCTTTGACATGATTCAAATCAAACTCATCCATAGCAGGCACTTTAGTGCATGCACTGGCCAAATAGAGTTCCCGCAAGTCGAGTAAAAGTTAAAATAACAATAGGCTACATAAAAGAGATCATAATGGGATTATCATTGGGTCATTGAGTTATGTGACAGCTCACTGGACTTGTTGCAGGAATGCACAGCAGTGCATGAGAACTTTGTTGAAAAAGTTCAATGCCATAAAGCCTAAATAAACAACTTGGATTTTTGTCGACTCACAAGGAATGCAGGAATATTAACCGCAGACGACAACTTCAAAATGTCCTGCTGGTTTTACGTGTAGGACAATAAAGACAGACACATCATGCATTTGACGACCAAGATAGTTTCCCCTGATCATGTGTCTCATTATTTTCCTTTGATGAATGCAATGGCTTCCCTAAATTTCGGAGCAAGCCTTTGCGTTAAAATGGCGTTCGCTTTAGCACCCGCAATATCTTCACACTTAGCTAAATACATTGTAACATATCTTTCAGAGATATGTAGTATGCTGGAAACATTTCATTAATATGTTATGTTGCCTCTACAGGATACAAAAAGACAAGAAATATGTCAGCATTGGTTTTTGAAAAGTGAAAAAAGCGTTAGCATACAACTGTCATCTGCTACTCTGTTGAACATTAACATCAACTATTTAGAATAAACCTACCCTTGACGATTTTTCATCATTGATTCCACATTGGTCTTTGAAAAAACCTGGTAGCCTATACGCAAATATTCTACAAACTTGTTGAGAAAATAACTCTCCGCCGAATTGCGCACATGAAGTCCTCTCCGTCCGTCAAGTCCTCGGCGCAAATCACCTCCTCAACGCGTCAACAAGGAGAGGAAGAGGCGGGTTTATGAGTTTAACGCTTTCTGATTTTCAAGGTCAAAATAAGGGTCAAGGGTCAAAATAAGTGTAAAAACAAACTCACACACTCAAAAGCTAAACAGAACATATAGGGTAAAACTAATGTCTATTTATGAGTTTAATTATTGTTAAAATATAAAATCTTTATAATTAATACACATTGTAACGTTGTGGGTTATGATGGCAAATAATAGGTTAAAGGACATGTATTTATGAAGTTAAAGGTAGGCCTATAAAAATGTGTAGAACAATTTTTGATGAATTAACAGTTTTTTGAAAAGGGCCTCAGGGTTTGAGAAAATAACAGGCTCATATTGTGCTGTATTATATCAGAAAGTACTTCATAGTACAGGTGCATGTAGTCTAAGAAGTACTAAGTCCAACCATATCAGAATCATTGTCTACTTATGGAAAAACTTTTTTTTTACAAGACATCAAACTCAGAAAAAAAGACTCATTATAGTGATTTATAAGGGACTTTGACAGTGTATTTCTCAAAAAGTACACAGTAAAAGTACTTCATAGTACCTGTGCATGTAGTCTAAGAAATACTAAGTCCAGCCATATCAGAATCCTTGTCTACTTATGTAAGAACATATTTTTTTATATTTTTTTCCCAGGAAAACACGGACGTTACCACAGACTTGCAGTATTATTCTCAAACTAATTTCACCGACCTCCAAAGCTATTCCCTGAACAGTATTTTGTTTGCTCCCGTTTCATACACGTGTATCTCATAGCAAGTTTTATGGTAAGACTTAGGCATTTATCACTTTTGCCTGGAAAAGGAGATTAATAACAGGTCAAAATCGCTCTCTCTGTCCGTTACTCCTGCTCGCTCTGCAGTCCGGAGCATTTACCATAAAGATCAGAATACGTGGGCTGGCTTGATCGCAGTTGAAAAACGAATGCGTTCTCAAGAAATAATGCGCAAAGCGACCACAGCAATATCCATGACAAAACGCGGGTTGCTTTAGCTACTAGGCCTTTTACATTTTTTCCATGATGATTATTCCACAAGGTCGCTCCTTCGTTTCCATGATGTTGTCATCACTCTAACTCATACTGCTTTCTGTCCCCTTTCTTCTATGACCCGGTACCTACAATGGCGTCCGTCTGCAGACTAAGACACCTCTGTTCATCACAGACACTGGGTGGGCCATGTCAAGGGCCTGGTTAGCCAAACATCTCAGACAACTGTGTCGATGGTGTGGTCTATCCCCGGACCGGCTCATTCCTTCCGCATTGGTGCTGCAGCCATAGCTCCAACTACTAGTTGAAAGCGATTGGTCGATGATCCTTTTCTGCATATGAATGCTACATCAGACTCGATACCAATGACATTATTGCGTCTCAAAAGGCTGAGTGTAAATTTTTTAGGTGGCTACCCACACGTTTAGCTGTGTTGTTCATTCCACGAATGCACGATCCTTACAAATTATACCTCGTAAAGGTGGCTAATTAGGCTTTCCAACGATGTATAATACAACACCAATTAGTAATATTAAGGGTCAAAATTATTGACCAAAACAATGTTTCCAAACTTTTTACAAGTGTAATAAATGGTTAAATCTATGACAAGAGTATTCCTGACTGAAATGGAGCCCTGCGTTAGTTCAGGTGGAATACGGTAGTCCTGCCCGCAAGTGGCAATCATGCCAACCAATCATTATCACACTCTAACAGCAAGGCAGTCTATTTAAACCATTCTGCCACTCACTCCTCTTGCATCACATCCACTCTGCTGTGAAATTCTCCTTCCACCACCCCAACTTCTACCAGCTTGATTCAGCACATTTTATATTCTAGGATGAATTGTTTGCTTGTTATGTCTGCAAGATGTCAGTATCATTACATGCACATTCAGGTTCTGTTCTACATGTACCCATGGGGGCAATTAAATGTTTCAGCAAAATCTGTGGCATGCTGCACTGATACTGCTGAGAGCTAAGAGCAGAAACAATATCACCAAATACAACTGTACAAACCAGTAAATGGTTAAATCTATAACGAGAGTATTCCTGACTGAAATCCACTTCAAACGGTGCTGGTCTTAGCCAGTCGTCCCCCAGTTCTATGAAGCATTTTAGTTTATTTCATTTCTCTTATAAGATGTCTAGCCTGAAACTGGATTCCAGCTGTTTGTTTGAATAAATAAATAAATAAAAAAGACATCTGAAGCCACTGCCGGCTGCTCGCCGGGACACAACCGTCTCGCGGCTATATTGCTGGCCGCTGCAGCGGCGGTGAGGACGAGCAGCCTGGGCTGGCTCGAGCTGGGGCGGACTGGTAGTGTCAGTGCTCTCACTGTTTGACTATGGACACAGACATAGAGTCATATTTCAACACAATATGCACAGAAATGTACATAAACTTATACTTCATCTTATATTACATGCAAAAGTTTTCAAAACTACAAAAAAACATTTCTGTGTGTTATTATTATTTAAACAAATATAATATAACTCAGTTCTGCTACTTAAGAGCTTCTTATTAATGCAATACAGTTGCATACAGGTTCATACAGGAGGAGATCAATCCTCGCTTAGAATTATGCTAACAAATAACATGGGAAATCCCATTGAGAAACGGCGAAGCTAGCGGAGTTAGCGCTACACTTTTTACATGAATATAAGTACAAAATATGAAAACGAACAGTCTTCATGAACCCACGGTTACTTTAAGAGATATGCAGGAGCTTTACAAAACTAGCAAAACAACATGGGAGCTAGGGACAAGCCATGACAGACATATATGAACGTGGCAATGAGCTAAGCTAGCGCTCATGAGCATCATAGCTAAAATACTTTAAAACCTTCAAAATACATTTAAAACACATCCTGACACACACTTAAGGATGGCGTTAGCTTCTACATGTTATAGAAGAATATACAGACCACATGTATGTGGTTTGTGACATTTACTCAGCTGTTAATAACAGGGAAATAATGAGACAAAGCAACAGGTAGTGTGTTTCCTTTCCTTGTGTCTGCCAGTCTGAAGACGAGGGCTACCGAGCACACTAAGCTGTCTCACCTAGAGGTCACGCCTCCTTGTGGCACAAATTGGAACCACACTCTAAATGAGATTTTACACAAAGTAACAGAACTAATGCTTCCAATTACACATTTACATATTGAAATATACACAATACACAAAAATAAATCACATAATGCGATCACACATTTCTGTGTGTCACATGAACACTGTGCATTTCCTTGTCTGACTTCCTGTTCGGGATGTCGAAAATAGACTAGCTGCGTATTTGGAGCAGAGTGTAGTGGTGCTGCTGGTACGCTCCAGACACGGGCCGCGGTGCTCGCATTGGAAACACAATCATTGACTAGAGTGGCAGTGAACTAGGCCTACTGCTTAATGTGCCGCGCTGACGGACCGTGGCGCGCACAGAATATGTGGGGATTGGGGGTCAGTGCAGCCAGCCTCACAATTTACAATCAGGGGCTGGAGTATAAAGAGTGGAAGAGAGGAGTCAGCCTGTTGGTGGGAGTCTTGACATCAAGCAACTTAAGTGTAATCCTTCTGTGGAATAAAGAGTTTCTTTCATTGAGTCCTTACTTTGCTCTAATCATAGTAACTATAGTTGTATTTTTTGTTAGTTTTGGACTTGTATTTAAGATTGATTAGCTTATCTTTTCTTTGTTTTTTCTAAAAGATTGCTAATAAATCCTTAAAACATAGCTCTTAATTAATTCCTTCTTAAGTGCCGATTTTGTTTTGAAATCTTTTGCATAGATTTCCATACCTGACAGTGGAGGAGCCTCAGAGTGGAGGTCTGCATGCTTTCTTTTCCCTGGGTTTAATTTATTTTTATTACTTCCCTTATTCCTCTAGCACAGCTCAGAATAAAAACAGGGACCGTGTGGCAACCAACAGGCAGAGACAAACGAAAAGGCATCCATCTTCTTCTTTGGTAGTGTTTTAAGACGGTTGGCATCCATAATGTATGTGTTGCCTTACGCCACCATCTGGATTGTATTAGTTCATTTGTGTTAATACGTACAACATCCACCCAGTGTGATCCATTTTTCTGTCGTCCCATCTATGACCTCTATGTTTGCGCCAGTCGTTCCCTCAGTGGTGTATCCAGCTCTTCCCCAGTGATGTCCACAATATCTAAGAAGCTTTTTGCAGTATTCAACCCCATTTTAATTCTCTCAAAATTTTACCTGTAAATCCGCTGCACAGATGATCACCATGGAGATTAATTCAAAGAAAAGTCTCTCATCCACATCCATATTTTGATCATCTTCAGGTTTTCTCTGCTGCCTCTGTTTTTGCACAGTGACCTCTTTCCATTCCTTTCACAGCCTCTGCATTTGAAAGTCTTTGCTTAGTCTGATTATATGAAGCTTCCCTTCATTGATCTTTTTCGGACATGGTCTGGTCTGACCCTGTGAAGTGATTTACCTCACAGTGAAGATCATTTTCTTTTTCAGTTTTACAGTCATAACAATTACTCTCCCAACATTTCCCACACCTCCTGGTTCCTCTACAAATGGCAACTGCATGTCCATATTCCTGGCAGCAGTAAAACCAGAGAGGCTCTCTCTAAATTGGCCTTACTCTGTAAACCACTTAATCCATAAACACTCTTTCAGGCAGTTCTCCTTCAAAGGACAGACACATTGATGTGCTGTCCTTCTTCTCTCCATCACAAAATCCTGGCCGTTTCCAAATATCCACAGTAGGCAGTACGTTCTTTTCAGGAGGGAGCTTCAGTATACTGAACTCTCGTGGTCATTCAGTATGCATTTTTTGGGTCCACCTCAGTATACTGAACATTTCAGTATGGATACTAACTTCTGGGTTTTATGCAGTATGGATCGGATGTATCCTTTCAGGAAATGAATTGTATTTTACCAGCCACGAGCGTGGATTAATTGAATCAATTTTATATCTAGAGTTAAAGTCCCAACTGAAATCACTACTTTTAATTAACAACAGAAAATATAATAAATGTCTGCATTATTATAAAACCGTTCTCCCTCTATTTAAATAATGATTTCACTATTTAAATGTGTCTTTATTGGTTTATTTTACTTTATATTCTGTATATTACTGTATGTTATTTAGTTATTTAATCTGTCTTTTACTTGATTTACATTGTGATATTGTTTTTTGTTTACCTGACTGTATATGCGCATTACTCTTCTTGAATAAAGCTGTCTAGACAAGCTTTTGTTTTTTCTTTTCTTTTTATTTGTACACCCCTAAGTCTTCTTTTTTAATTTAAGTCTCTCCGACACCTTTTCTGGATTTCTTACTGACGACAGTTTCCAAAGTTCCACTCAAAGGTGTTTTTTTAAAGGCAGCCATTGATGCACCACGTGCTTTAAATAACCTCACATCAATTAGTGGGCTAGACCAGGAAAGGAGTACCAACAGGTACATACACTTTAATAGCCTAATTGTTCCCACTCAGTGGTGATACTAGAGTCAGTTTGGGCACTAGGAAAACTTCACAGGGTGCCCCTGAAACCAGCATTTATTAACATTATGTTAAAATGATCTGACAGCAAAAAAAAAAAAAACTTTTTACATTAGCATTATTTTCCAAACATAGATATAAAGATTTTTCACTTTTGCGGTTTAACCTTTGTCATTCTTGGGGGCCATCTACTTGCCTGGGGCCCCAAGCAGTTGCCTGACTAGCAGCGCCCCTGTTCCCATTTCACGTGCATTTTCTTGATGGGCAGACAAACTTCAGGGCTGGTATAAATATTTTCTCATATGACTGGCCCACATAGCAGGCATGTCACATGAGTTTTACAACCCAGTCTCATGTCAAAATGTGTAATACCTACATTGGTCCACAGCGCAAACGTAGTAGTTTCACAATAATGGCTCTAAAATTGTGACATGCCTACGTTTCCTTTTGCCTATTCTTTTGTATAGGCATACCTCAGGTCACGTGACTGCCCAGTTTTCCCCTGGCGAAAAAAAAAACATGGTGGACATCCCTTCTATTTTCGGTGGAAAATACAATATTTTAAGATAGTTTGAGGACACTGACATCAAATAATGACGTATTAATAATCGTCACTTGTGAGCGACCTCTTTATTAGATCTTTCAGGGGGTATTTACTGATGTTTTTTAAGGTCATCTTAAATCATTGTTAACCAAAGGTCCCATTCCAGGAATCTAAGCAAAAACCCATTCAGAAAGCCCATTATGCTATGGTCTGCCAGTGTACTGCTGACATGCGCAATCGTGCAGTCACGCCCACTGTCGGTTTAAAGGCCGAGGGCGCGTTCACTATCAATTCAACCTCTATTTGCCAAACCTTTCACAATTCAAACCCTTTTATCAAAACATCAAAAAAGGGTGTTAAAAAGTGTGAAAATGTTCCAAAACACAGAGGGTCATTCTCCACTATATGCTGTATGCTTTGTGAACAAGACTGATGTTAAAAACTCCTTTTAAAGGTGCTTAAAAGAGCTAATTTGACCATTTGAGGCCTAGCAGACACATGAAGCCTTTTGACCTGTTCAACCCTGTTGCTCTATGAAAGACATTAAACTGAATATTAAAACAATGACTGATGACGAATTAGATTAACTCTTCTATAAGGAAAGAAGGATTAAAAAAAAAGTACTAGGATGAATTAATATGGACAAGAGCATAATAGATTTTTACTTTTAGCCATAATTCTAAACCAAGCACTTAAGGCTGTCCTCCAAGCATATAGTTCCCCAGATTTTATGATAAACTTAAACCAAAACAAACAAACAAACAAACAAACAAACAAAATTTTTAAAAAAGCTCTATGAAAGTATGACTGCAAGGCCTATGAAATGAGAATATTTAAGTTTTTGGCTCAGAGCTGAACGACATACATCGTTGGAAAGGTCTCATCCTGGAGAGTAACATATGTGAAGATGAGGTTTCAACATGACTGTTTTGAAATAATGCCCTTTGAACCTTGACCCAAGGGCATGTTTGAAGGCTTATACCTCAGCAACAAAAGGGGCTACAGACATGGGAATAACTGTTTTAGAGAGGTCTTGGAACAAAGTATCATGTGAGGGTGGTCAGCTCACCAAAACAACAGGGGGAGCTGCTATATATGGTTAAAATACATTTTAACAAATGTATCAATTATTTTTTAAATATCTGTCATACAGCTTGATACTGAATGGCGCCATAATTGTTGTCTTTTCCGTTTCCAAAAAAAGGTTGTAACTAGGATTATAAAAAGGCTTACAAAAAATATAATCACTGGATATGTCACGGATCTCGTGTGGCCGAAGTATTTATTGCATAGTACATACATGATCTATGTGAAAATAAAGTACATATATCAGTTAATTTCGGATATTTTGACTGTTATTCTAGAAACGGGAATTTTGGTAGTTATGTCTGGCGTTGTGCACAGAGGGAACATAATTAAGGTTATAAAAAATGTATATCTACCCACTATATGAAATATTTACTAAAGCCGAATGGGTTTTGTAAAATAATCTAGACTATATATATTGTAAAAAAGTGGTCAAATCAAACCTGTTTTAAAAGATAGTATTAATCTGTCAGGATTATTTAGTTAAATAAAATCATATAAATCACACATGAACTGTACAGTGTTGTCTTTATGTATCAAGGATTGTTACATGTTATAGTTTATAATGTTGCTAATATGCATCGATCTGTTCCAATCGTTTTATTAAATTTGGTTGTAATGAAAGACATCCATAAAAATGTAACAGAAATCATTATTTATTGCATCGGAGCTTAGTTTGATGTCTAGGGTCTGATGTAATCCGTTTAAAGAGCCGCGAACCGAACGTCCACTTCCTTCCGGTTTGTTGTTAATAGCGTCCATAGCAACCACCATAGCAACAGTAGAAAACGTAACATCCCAACGTTTTTCTATCGAGACCTGAAAGAATCTTCGTAGAAACGAACAAATTAAAGATCATAAACATAAACCGAACGAAGATTATGAATATACAATGTACATTTGTCACCAGAAAGATTATCAAAACGACACTTTAGCCTCAAACTATCTTAAAATATTGCATTTTCCGCCAAAAAAAAAGAAGGGATGTCCACTATGTTTTTTTCTCCAGGGGAAAACTGGGCAGTCACGTGACCTGAGGTATGCCTATACAAAAGAATAGGCAAAAGGAAACGTAGGCATGTCACAATTTTAGAGCCCTTATTGTGAAACTACTACGTTTTGTGCTGTGAACCAGTGTAGGTATTACATATTTTGACATGAGACTGGGTTGGAGTTTTACAACAAAAAATATTTTGTGAGAAAATGAAAGATGGAATGCTGTTGTTATTAATAATTTAATTTAAAAAGAAAATTTTATATTCAAAACACACACTCATGAGAGCTTCATTCAAAAGCAAAATCACAGCAAGCCAACTGATGGTGTTGACTCTCTGGATACACAAAACCAACTACGCAAAGAAGCATTCCAACTCCCTATAGTCTCCCAGCCCAGCTGATCGTTAACAGCCATCAGATGAGGGGAGCGTCACAGGTGCAGTCAATAGCTTCTGACGTGCAAGAAAACTTGTGACCTAGTTTCCTTGGGTATCTTTCTATAACAATATCAACAAAGTTTTGAATGCAGGACTTTACATGTAACTGTTTGGGTATGGAGTTTAAGACCCTGTAAATCAGGGGCCGTATTCACAAAGCACTAAACGTTGCTCCTAGTGACAAAATTCTAAGGAAATTCTTAGAATCGGGACATTTTCTAAGAATATCCCCTCAAACTTGGGACTAGATCCTTGTAAATATGAAAGTTATTCACAAAGGGTCTTAGCCCTTAAGAGAGCTCCTAAGGTGTCAAACTGTTAGGAGTAGTGAGGGGGACTTTTAACTGGCTTAAGAGTTTCTTAAGCAGAGGAGAGAACAGAGAAATGTTCTGCAACCAGTACTTGAAGAATATTTTTGGGCAGAACCGACAAAGATGATTTGTGCAGACATTTCAATCCATCTGACATTATTCAGTAAAAAGTGAGATATGCATCTTGAGTTTGTCTACATGTGCTCAACTCCACAGGAGCATCCAATCACTAATTAAGGCTCTTAACCTTCTGAGGTAACGATCAGCGTGTGAAAAAGCTGCTGCACAAGTGAGCATGTGATTTCAAACATCTTGTAGGCTATACTTATAAAGTACATCTTACAAATTATCACACAGTTGCTAATTTAATAAGATAAGTAAGGAGCTCTCTGAGAGGATTCTCAGAATGTTTGTGAATACGGGCCCAGGATGTTAACAGCAGTCTGGGAGATTTGGAGAACCAAAAAAAAATCACAAGATTCCAGAAAATTTGCTTTGATCTCAGCTTAACTTGAATATACATGGAAAAACAGCAGCTCACAAAACAAAAGAAACTTACTCAAAAGGGTTTTTCCCAGCTAAGTGACAAAGAGGACTAAACAACAGCTTTAAATACTAATCCATACTTGCAGACTTATCAAACTTTAACCAAACATATATCATGATAAAATTAATCTTGCATTTGGGCTTGCTTAAAACAAATTTAACATGAAAATAAACACCTACAACTTCTAACTAAGTGCATTCCAAATTTCCAACACCTGGTGCAGAATGGTGCATTCATGTGTGTGGGTTCATGAGAGACCCCTCCTCAACCAGGAAGTTGACCTCAGAGAGAACAAAGATTAATAATCAAAGCAAGAAAATAAACAAGAAAACAAATGCTTAACGATACATACTAAATGAAGCACATGTATTAATCAACCACAGTGGATCCTAACATTAACGGATGACTCCATGAGATAAACAAATAATCAGTAAAAATGATAAATAAAGGAGTTTTCACCAGATTGTTGAGGGAGTTAGTGATGCTCCCTGACAGTAACAATGAATCTCTAAACTGTGCACCACTGTGTATGACACAGTTTAATAAATTATCTGGGTCCTTTTCCAACCACTTTAAAGGCTTTTTTTTTTGTAAAAAACCTTATACTCAATATTATCTCACCAAAATGAACATACCTTCCTCTGGCTTCTTCTGCCATTTATTAAGAATGGAAGAAATGTCCTCTGCATCCTGACATGAAAAGTCCTATTTAACTTTAACATGGATAGTTGTGGTGTGTTAGACCACTTTTTAGGGGCTGTTTGAACAAAAATGCCAGAGCCACATTATCTTCCAAATCCTACCCTGCCAATATACCCAGCTAGCATCTGAGACACGATAATACAAAATAAAGTTTTATGCAGTTATTGCTATTTTCCTGCACGTAATAATGCAGTAATCTTACTAGCTCATCTAAGCGTGCTTAGAGGAAGCAGATCAGACAGCAGCACAATATCCAAAAAGCAAAGGTAATAAAACGGGGGGAACCACGGCAGGAGAAGCAGCATAATGCGTGCCAAAACTAGACTGCTTATATACTCAAATATCTTTATAAAAACTGCAGAAATAGGAGGTGCTGAAACAATCAAAGTCTGTATACATGGAAGATGTCTCAGTGACGTCACCAGTTGGTTTATGAAGCGACTTGAAGCCTATTGATGGCGGTGGCCATATTGGAAATGCTGTCACAAACGACATATTGGTCAAGCGAGTAACAGGCAAAGAGGAGAAGCTACAACAAGCTCACCAGTCAATCAGATCAGCCATGCCTCTTATTGTGAATAACTCTGATCATAATACCATCAAAACAGGTGAGATATAACAACCCCCCAATAAAAAGATATGAGCTATTCATCGTTTTTTGTACCAGGCTGTAAATATGTTCCTTTCTGCTGTCAAAATGGACATTTTAGGATTGGTTGTGTATGGGCCTTCTGGGTCTTATTGAGCCAGTCTCCAGTGGACACTTGAGGAACTGCTGTTTTTTGCACTTCCACATTGGCATAGTTTTTCATCATGAGGTTGCCCCTTGGTGATCACCCAGGAGCTACCTTGGGTGGAGAGAGACATAGACTGCTGGCAACAATTATGTTACTTTGTGTCCGTTGGGTGTTGATATATGCACCTGTTTTCTAACCAAGTAAGCCATACCGTTTTTGTAAAGTCTTCTTTGTTTGTCCAGCTTGTCAAGTTCGGTTGTAAATTCAGCAAATAAATGATTACTTCAGCTTTGTATGTTGTAAATTGTTAAGAGTTCAGTCTTCAGAGATGAGTTTTCCTTTGGATGCAGAACTGACTCACAATATATTTATATTCATCACATCCAGGCAGGAAGCATACCCAGTCTTAAATGTAAAAAATATGGGCAATATCATATCTCAGTGACTGTAGAGGGGGAGGGGATTTTCTATTTGTTGGTGAAATAAGAGGATAAGTCTTTCATAGGCCAGCCTTAACAGAGGTAAGGTCTTTGTGATCATTCTGTAAACAGCAGACATAACATCTAACACAGTTACATGTATTTCCCTGCATCTCATGAAAGATACTCTAATGATAATTTGCTTCGTAATGTCATAACATGTTTTGCAACACTTCTGTGACATTAAAATAATTGCAGCCAATTCCAATTCTTTGAATGGCATCAATGTATTCAGGATGGGCAGACTGCAGACTCATGCTCTCCATTAGCTCATTGAAATGACTGAATATGGCCCTGCCATTTCATTTTGTGAAAATTATCTCTTTCCAATTTCATCAAGTAATAATTACCCAAGGAGGAGCCTGAGGAAAGGTCACATGACTGTGAGGCACCTGGCCTGCTTTATGTAATTACAATGCTTTTCTGTTGGCTGGCACAAGAAACTTTTAGATTTTCCTTTTCATTATTTGGGATATTGAAAAGGTAAATCATAAAATGATACTCATCACTGAGGCAATGGCCAACATCACAGAGAGTGCTACTGTGAAAAACAGGCACACATGAGCACAGCTGTGACCCGGCCAAGACGCGATTCTGAAACAAACAGAATTAAGTTAAACCACATCAAACAAAAGAGCAAGACTTCTTCATTAATCAAGGATTAATACATATGGAACAATCCAGTTCACTGTTATAACTGAAGCTTTTAGCAATACCTGCAGCTTCTGAGCACTGCACGCATGGAATGCACAATAATTACTTTAAATGCCCCACACGTTTGTCGAGGTGTTTTTCTGAACGTATCCCAGATGATTAAACCTCTTCTAGGGTAAAAGGTGCAAGGAATAATGCTAGACATAGGCCCACTTCCAATCTCCACACTTGTGGACCTGCTGACTTTAAGGTGCATTATTGTTTAGATTCACTTTCACATCTTCGAATGCATGATGACTACAAATCCCATGTTGCACCCTTATCATCGGTCTGCATGTTTGCAGTTGTGCTTCTACAGAATAAATGAAAACAACTGGAGCATTGGAGGAGGAGAACAATCCCTGAAAATGTATTACACATATCATTTTTATTTCTACATTCTATTTGCAGAAGATAGGCCCAGAGACCAGAGAAAACATTGTGATGAATTAAAAACTTTTTGTGGCATTTGAGCACGTGCAGGCCTATCTTCCTCTTCCTCGGTCTGCTGTATTTGCACGGCCCTGATTAAATCACTGGAATGTATTTTCCTTGTTATCATCATCATCATCATTATTTTGTGATTATAAGACAGAGTTTTAATCTCAATATTTTGGAGGACAGTTCTTAGTTTGAAAATTTTTACAGAACTTCATTCAAAATTATTCAGGGAGGATTCAGTCACTGCTTCACCGCTCCTCGACCTGCCCTTTGCTTCCCACAGGAGTTGCCTGTCAGCTCTGCTACACTGGCTCTTTTTCAGCGTCTGCAGTGAGTGCTGGGAGGCAACTCTACTAATTGGCTTTCATTTCAGAAAGTTACTTGATGGAGTGGTTATCAAGGCTTTAGGAAGACAAATGCTAAACCACACAAGCAAACCGAACATACACTGCTTAAGTCTGTGTGTGCTCTACTATAATTTTTAATGGGGAGCAACACAGAAGCTTTTATTTTCTCTCTTCTGATGTCTTTAACTGAGTTGGTTGACAAGCCCATATTGACACTCTAATTATCAAGTGATACATAAAACTTTAAATTAGGGTCACAATATTCAGCATGAACTATTTGCTTATTAGCATGCTAATACTGCAAGTAGCATACTGGCTGCTTATTATTCATAATTGATAGTACTTATTCTAAATGACCAAAGGCCATTAACTAAGGGTTTTCCCTCAATTCCCTCCAAATAACTGATTATTGATAGGAGTTAGGAAGTTGTTGAACATGAGTTAGGATCTTAATATGATTTGGCTTACTTCTACCTTATAATGGTCATACTAAGCAAAACATATTAAGATCATATTTAGAAACAACGTCTATCATTTGAAGATTTACTCCTCTTGAGCATAACAATCCACCAAAAAAAGGTCCCATCCAAAAAGGTCAACAGATAGCTTTAAATTAACCTCCGTTGTTTCGCTGACCTTTTGGTGACATCTCATAACAGCCAATTAGATCCTTTGTTGAAAGGATGTGCCTCCCTGACACACCAAGGAGACCATCGGTGGTCGGTCCATTGGTGAGTGGTCGTCACCCTAGTTTTTGTGTGGTACGTCGCTACCTTTCAGCCCCAGTCGGCCGTTTTTTTGGCCGATTCCACATCTTGACTCGCTGTGAGCCTTCACGGTTGGGGGTAGAAATCTCTTTGATTGGCTGTTCAGCTAAGCAAAACAGGAGAGCTAGTGCACAAGAAGATATACGGAAGCGCTTCTTCTTCGTGTTCCACTAATAAAAGACCAAGGGCTACCAGTTCCATTTTCAACTTTTTAATCAGACATTGTTCTCGATTAGAAGTACCTATATTATGAGTGTTGATCACGTTCTTCCTCGCCCTTGTCCTCTTCCGTTTTGCCCTATTTGGAATGACGATTATAGACTACCGCCGCCTGCTGGCATGGAGTGTTATTGCCTCTCACACATGCGCAGAACATACTTGGTGGTTGGCCGTCGGCTGTAGTCTTTGCGGTGTGTTCTAGTGCAACTTTCTAGCCAAGACAAAATTTGTTGCGCGCCGACCCAACAGGCAGCCTTTGTTGCCACTGGTGGCCTTCGTCGGCACTAGTTCTTTGCCGTCTGCTTGGTGTGTCAGGGCCTTAACAGGGCCTTTCCGTTCTACTGGATAAACATAACAAATAGAAAGTGTGTCAGTCGTTGTGTTGTGAGTGGAGAAAAGGACAAAAGCTCAAAAGACTTATATGCCAAGTTTGATAAGGAAAGTACACAAAAACACACGTGAATGGGACCTGGACAAATGTGGAGAGTTTGTGAAACTGTGTATCTATCACTAAATCTTTATACATATTTGTTGTGTTTCTACCCAGGGTAACGACGGAAAGTTAACCTACAACCTTAATCAACAGCTAGGGTAAAATGAAGTCATCACCTGAAGCATTAGGTAATTTAATACTATATGTCATGTGAAATGTGCTTTATAAAGAAACTTGCCTTGCCTTAATGGTACCCTATGATTTGGTGAATGAAATTATCTCATGTTCTGTTTATGGAAAATAAAAGAAGGAGTAATAAACAAAGTCAACAAATAATTTACAAAATTAGAATTATTTACATTAAAACTAGGCTAGGTTCGGGGACTTCCGGTGGCGCTGAAGCGAATGGCAGCCTAAAAACCCCGCTCCCAACCGGTCGGATATTTATCCCCTTTGAAGAACATTAAGATAAAAAAAACTGTACTGAAACTTAACATGGTAGGGGATAAACAAAAAAAGACTAAATGTAAACAAGGCTCAAGACGTGATAACGGAGAGACAGTCGAAGAAACATACAGCGAGGAGGAAAACTATGAAAACAATGGCGTTGCTGACAAAGAAGTAGCTAGCCCCGTCATGCAGGCCATCTATAATGAGATTCGTGCTCTCAGGTCGGATCTTAAAAGTGAAATGAGTGAATTTCCGACTTTCCTTTCGTAACGACATGAAGAAGGAGTTGAACGAGTTTAGAGGAGAAATCAACTGGAAACTACAGGTGAGCTATAGGCTACCATAGCAAGAGTGGCGGATACCGAACAGCGTATATCCGACATTGAAGAATGGGACACGGCAGCGAAGGAGGCTCTCACTCAGGCTCTAGAGAACCAAGAGGTCCTGCAGGCTAAGTTCACCGAGCTAGAAGCACGCACACGCCGGAACAATCTCCGTATATACGGAGTACCGGAGGGATCAGAGGGGTCCAATCTATCGGAGTTTGTAACGAAGCTGATAAAATCAGAAGTCGGACTACCGGTCGCGGACATGGACATGGACATCAGAATACAGCGCTGCCACCGAGCACTTGCCCCAAAGCCTCCCCAAGATGCGCCGCCTAGATTACTGGTGATTTGCTTCCTCGAGTTCAGAGTGAAATAACAGGTATTGCATACTGCGTGGAGAAAGAAAGATGTTTGCTACAAGGGGAAAAGGATTTATTTTGATTAAGATTACAGATACTGAGATACTGAGAGTGCTCAAAGCCAAAGGAATCCGCTTCCAAACGCCACATCCAGCTAAGCTGAAGGTGTTTTTTGACAGCGGTACCCAGGTCTACGAGAGTGCGGCAGAGGCGGCTAAAGACCTGAAGAAGAGAGGATTCCCTATGGAAAACGTACGCCAGACTCTGCAGCGTTGAAGCAGTGGAGATTGGCAACGTGGGAGAAGGCAGGTGCAGATCGCCGCAGACAGGTAGTGGACCACAGGCGGATAAGAGAGAGACTACAGAGTTTTCAGCGTGCTCCACTGGGAGCATCTGTTGCTGGCGAGTGAAGTCCCCGAGGGTAAACATCTCCACACTATCGCGGGGTGAGTGGCTACCTGCTGGAGCCATGTACTTCTATAGAAGGTAAACCCAGTGACTGTTAATTGAGATATCATCGTGTCATCTGGGACTAACCCCCCAGCTTGGACCCTCATCTTTAACACTGGGCTTCAAAAGAAAAGTGTTATTAACTCCCATGTAAAGTGAATGACTTATTACTGCGCTCTTGTCAGTCTACCTGGAGAGTTACTACTATAAATACCCAGATTTGTTTAAGTTGAACCTTATACTGAAGAGTTAAATACTATAGTGTTTCTGTTTCTACCTAAATTGGAATTATATAGGCCTACTTGAGATGGTAACGCTTGGGCTTTTGAGTTTTTGATTTTTGTCTACTTACTATGAGAGTTTAAGTACTTCCTCAAACTTACCTATGTTGCTTTTTGATACCCAAAAAAGAAAATGCTTTTGCAATTTAATTTTCAATCTACTAAGGAATTTAATTTTTCTTTTCTAAAAGTGCTTATTCCTATCTTTATACTTGAGAAGACAATACTTGTGTTTCTCGACTCTCTGCCAATTTAAAAATAGATTTAATATTATTATTTACTGAGCTTGATAATATGGAGCTTTATACCGGTTTTGGGGGAACTGACTTGAAAAAATTTTTTTATACTTTATTTTTCATTTTTGTTTTACAAGAAACACAGAACAAGTGAGGACTTGGGCAAGACAGTATGAATAAGATCAAATACAACAATGTAAAAGGCACA
The DNA here is from genome assembly GCF_963930695.1 of Labrus bergylta. Lineage (NCBI taxonomy): Eukaryota > Metazoa > Chordata > Actinopteri > Labriformes > Labridae > Labrus > Labrus bergylta. Next base: position 2,517,204 of record NC_089202.1, on the reverse strand, counting down.
GGTACAGTACTTAATGGATGGTACATTCTAATGGAACAAGATATATTTACGAGTCTTTATCTTTGTATAAATCCCATTTTCTCCAATATTCTTCTCCCTTCTCCTTTTGAAGTCACAGGACAAAAGTCATTTTTTCCATAAAGCTGATGGAATTCACAATGTTCCTCAAGAGTCTCATGGTAGGAGGGTTCCTCTGAAGCCAACATTTAGTAATCGCTTTTTTACTTGCCACCATAAGAATCTTTAAAATGTATATGTCCTTTTTACCAAGACCTTCTGGAATTTTCCCAAGGTAGAGGGATGTGAAAGAGAAATCCAATGTAATGTTCAGAGTCTTTGCGATTAACAGTTTCACATCTTTCCAGAAGGGCTCAAGACGTGGACAAGACCAAAAAACATGTACACAGTCTGCCGAGACCACTCCACATTCCCTTCAGCAAGAGGCTGGAGAACCACTAAATTTTGACTTAATAATTATAATAAAAAATCGTATCAGATTTTTCCAGCAGAAGTCTCGCCAAAAAAAAGAATTGTTGAAGTGGATTGATTTTTCCAAATCTGAAGCCATGCTTCTTGTGATATTAATACATTGGCCTCTTTTTCCCAGTGCTGTCTTAGATAACCTGTTGTATCTTTGTTCATTAAGGTAAAACCTTTATAGAATTTGCCAGTTATTTGGTACTGTTTGAATCATAAGCATCAATAAATATTTGTGTTATTATAGTGGGTTCGGCTAAATCTGGGATCTTTATTTTCTTCAGAAAAAAGTGACAAATCTGTAGGTATCGGTAAAATCCTCTTTACCCAACTCATAAGACTGACGCAGATCCTCAAAATTCTTTAGGTTTCCTTTTTGTATTATTCTACAGAAGGAGGTGATGCCTCGTTTAGTCCATTGTTTGTACTTGTGGATGGAATGCCGGCCAGCTTAATAGACCGATCTCCCTGCGAAGCTGAAATCTCTTAACTACTTCTGACCATATTTTCAAAGAGAAGCTTACACAGTGATTTTTTAGCTGGATCACTTTGTTAAATCTGTCAGGACAGCCCAACACTGACTGAATAGGTATATCTATTAAAGATAGCTCAATGTCTTTCCATTTAGCCTCATAGGTTGGGTTACACCAACACACCAAAGGTCTCAACTGAGCGGACACATAATAATCCTTAAGACAAGGTAGAGCCATGCCCCCCCTCTCCCCCGGCTGTTGCAGAATGGAATATCTCACTCTTGGTCGTTTATTATTCCATATGAATCTTGAAAGGTGTTTATCCCATTCCCTAAATTGTTTAGTGGGGACCTCTATTGGCAGTGCTGTGAATAAGTATAGTAACCGTGGAAGAATGTTCATTTTGATTGTACGGATTCTACTGCCAAGGTCGAGGGGGAGCAGGCTCCACCTCCCCAGATCGTCATATATCCTCCTATTCAGCTGTTTGTAATTAACATCATATAGTTTTGAGTTTTTCACAAGATTTTTTGTTAAGAGGACACCAAGATATTTTATTTGCGGTTGATACCAACTGAATTGGTGCCTGTCCATTAATTGCTTTGAAGGAGCAAAGCGGAAGGTCAAAACTTGTGTTTTTTGGATGTTGAGTGTATAACCAGAGTATTGACCATATTTCTTCAGGATGTCCATAAGCAACGGAATACCAGATTCAGGATTTTTCATTGTTACAAGAACATCACCTGCGTACAGGCAAATTTTGTTTTCATCTCCACCTATGGTTATACCCTCCAGAGCGGTCTCCTCTCTAATAGTCTGGGCAAGCGGCTCTATAAAGAAATTAAATAGTAAGGGACTTAGTGGGCAGCCTTGCCTACATCCTCGTTGCAGAACTATTCGGTTCGAGAGACACCCGTTAACTTTTATCCTCGCCGTAGGAGAAGAATAGAGCATTCTTATGCATTGTATAAATATATCATCAAAACCAAATCTTTTCAAAACCTGAAATAGGAAGTCCCATCCTACAGAATCAAACGCCTTCTCAGCATCAAGGCTGAGAATGACTGCACTTAATGATTGATTGGAGAGTTGATTAATGATATGGAGGGCTCTTCTTATGTTGTCGTGCGTTTGCCTTGTACTTACAAAACCTGTCTGATCCTCATCTATCAAGGAGGGCATTATTGTGTTTAGTCTCTTAGCTAATATTGCTGCATACAGCTTATAATCTATGTTTAAAACACTTATTGGTCTATAACCTTTGCAGTCTGTTTTATCTTTACCCTCCTTTGGTATGACTGAAATAAATGCCTCGTTCCATGATGGTGGGAGAGCTCCACCCCTTAAAGTATAGTTAAAAGAGGCTTTTAATTAGGGAATCAGAGACTCTCTCATGTACTTATACCCTTCTGGAGGGAATCCGTCACAGCCTGGTGATTTATTGGCATTTATATTTGAGATTGCACTATCAATTTCCTCGGTAGATATTTCAGTGACTAGCTTGTCATTTTGTTTTTTACCTATAGAGGGAAGATCTAATGAAGCAAGAAATTTTTGAATTGTGAGTCCGTCTGCTCTGTCCGGTTGTGTGTAAAGTAGTGTATAGTACTTTTCAAATGCATTTTGAATTTCCTCTAATTTATTAGTAAACTTATTTGTAACAGGGTCCCTAATTTTGTGAATTGTATTCTCAGCTAGCTGTTTTCTAAGTCTCCATGCAAGCAACTTATGAGCTTTAGGTACTGCCTCATAATATCGTTGTTCCATGAATCTTAATTTCTTTTCAATTTCCTCACTAAGGATTTTATCTATCTCCTGCTTAACAGGCCTCATTTGCTCAAGTATACTTGGGTCCTTATCAACAGAGTGAAGTTTCTCCAGGTTTCTAAGTTGTTCCTGCAAGTCTGATAGCTTTTTAGCTCTAATATTTTTAAGCCTAGCACACTTAGCAATGATTTTTCCCCTAACATGTGATTTTGCTGCATCCCATAAAATTGCAGGGCTGACCGTTCCATAATCATTTTGTTCTAAATAAGTTTCTATTTCCTTAGCCATTTCAGTTTTGAATATGTCACTATTTAATAAACCTGTATTTAGCCGCCCAAGAGTGATTTTTGGACTTCTCTCCAGGTGAAACTTCATAGTTAATCCAGCATGATCAGAAAGGTCTCTCTGTCCTATTTTGCAATCTTTGACTTTATGGCAATCTCTGCTAAACATGAAGATGTAATCGATTCTGGAATAGACATTATGTCTTGCAGAATAAAAGGTGAATTCACTATCATAATTTTGTAGATATCTCCATATATCAACAAGACCCAGTTCTTGTAGAATTTTATTGATTTGTTTATCCAAGAGACTCTTTCTTCTCACCCTGTTAGTTGTGTCTAATTTATTATCTAGGAGTATATTGAAATCCCCTGCACATATGCATGTACCATATGTTTCTGCAACAATAAGGCTAAATATCTCTCTGAAAAAGGTGATGCTGCTGCCTGGGGGTGCATATATGTTACAAAGAGTGACTTCTTCATGCTCAAGCTTACCCTTTACTAAAACAAATCTACCCTCTTTGTCTTTATGTTCTGAGATTAGTTCAAAGCAAACTGAATTTGAAATAAAAATAGCTACTCCTCTTTTCTTCCCCGTTCTGTGTGAGGAAAAAATAATTTCTTTAACTTCTCATGTTCTGTGTTAGACAAATGGGTTTCCTGCAAAAAAGCAACATTGATGTTTTCCCTTTTTAGTTTTGCAGCAATTTTGCTTCTTTTGATGGGATTGTTTATATCATTCACATTCAGAGACTGTATATTATAGTACTGCATGTGTATCATTCACCATAAACATATTAACCTGTACCTGTGAAAATCCAGTGCCAGTCCTCACACGAAAAAAAAAACAAGATAAAACATTCACTGAACTTGTGAACAGAACCATCCTAATACCAAACAGGTATTTATGTGGAGGGGGAAAGCCACTAGGTGGGGCCCCTCGGCAGTAGCCTACTTAGAAAAAAAAAATGGGGGGGGGTGTCGCCAAATAAAAAAAAAGGGGGTTGTAGAAAAATTGGGTGGCTTGTTGTGAGAATCACCTGCATCGTTCATTGATCCAACATAAATTTAAGGGGAGGTCCCAGATTGCCGATTAGTCTTTGTTACTGGCTCATTATAATCACAGCAGAGTAGGGTATTTCTCTTTCAGTCAAAGGGCCAATAGAGAACATATAAACATTTCTCCATGGAGAAGGGCAAAGGCATTACTCATCAACTGGGGCATCCTCTCGGTCCCGCCTCTGAAACTCCTTCAGCCTCTCACGTATGCTCCCTTGGTAGTTGTGCGCGTTCCCAGCTCGTCGAGTCCCTGCTGTACTCCATGGCAAGAGTTCGTTAATAGACTCCACTGTGATGTCCTTGGATTTCCTTGCAGGTAGTGGTCCCACTGTGAATCCACGTCTCCTTAGATCCTCCGAGGCTTCCTCGGCACTGTTGTACGTGACCGCGCCTGAGTCGAAGTGTATGCGCATCCGGGTCAGCGGTGTTTGAAAACGAATCTTCTTTTCTTTTAGTACTTGTTTAATTGGGTTGTACTCTTTCCTCTTCTTTTGCACATTCTCGGCATAGTCGTGATCGAAAAACACGATTTCTTCCACGCAGCATGGAGGACTTTCTCCTTGATATTAAACTGTAGGAACCGGACCACTGTTGAGCGCGGGGCTGCGCTCGCAGGAGGCTGGGGGCCGAGTGCCCTGTGAGCTCTCTCAATTCCCAAACTCTTTTCACCGCACAGGCCCATGCTTTCCCCCAGCTCCGACAAAATCATACTTTCCACAAAGTGTGACATAGAAGAGCCGTCAGTGTTTTCGGGGATGCTGTAGATCCTTATGTTGTTACGTCGGAAGTGTCCTTCTAAGTCCGTTACCTTCTCCTGAAGTCGCTTTTGACTATTTAGCAGCTGAACGAGAGTGTCTTTTACTCCAATGTCCCATTCATCCTTCCCTGCCATGTTCCTCTCCATGTCTCCCAGTCGTTTAACCACTTCCTCTATCTTGCCGGTAGCGACGCTGACTTGCTGGTTAATTTCGGTAGCTAGTTCGTCGAAATTTACCTTCATGTCTTCCACAAAATGTATTCTGACCTGCGACAGTTCTTTTTTCATTTCTGTTTTAAGGTCGTGCATGCCTTCAGCTACCACTTCACTCACAACTTTTTTGAGGGAGCTAAGTGCAGCAGGTGAGGTCTCGTTATCCGTCCTGTCGCCATTATCACCTGTGAACTTTTCGCTAGCGTTGCCTTCGTGTCGAGTTTCGGGCTCGATGTAGCCTCGAGTCGTTGTTCTCCCCTTCTTAATTTTGTCCCCACTCATCGTTCTTTGAGTTTAAATTACTTCAACCATGTTAGAAACTTGAATTAAGGGGTATTATTACTCTTAGTGTAGGAGCTCCTTCTTATGCTGCCATACTACTCGCCGGGCCACCGGAAGTCCCTGCTTAATTGAATCTTAAATCCTTCGACTAGTATCTTCTTTGATACCGACGAGAGGCCCTCGACAGACGCGAGGATCTCCTCTCAACTTGAGGTTTTATTTGAACTTCGGACTTGGAAGTCTTTGGTTTGTGTTTTTCTGTTTTGTTGTTCAGTGTTCATGTTTGGGATATCATGGGTAAAGTTACACAGGTGTACACAGTATGAAAGGAGTATATGCATCATCAGGAATATAAGATAGTCACGCTAAATGTCAATGGGCTGCATAATCCAATTAAAAGGAGTAAAATTATAGCTTAAAATGAAACGAGAAAAGCTGCAGGTAGTTTTTTGGCAAGAGACTCATCTGTCTTCTTTTGAACATGAAAAATTAAAAAAAACTTGGATTTCAAAATACCTATTACTCATCTCATAAATCAGACCGTAGGAGGGGAGTGGCCATACTGATCCCTAATGCAGTAAATTTTGAATTTATTTCACAAGCGAAAGATAAGGAAGGGAGATTTGTTTTAGTAAAGGGCAAATTAGACAATGTAGAAGTAACTTTACTTAATGTGTATGCCCCCCAGGGAGCAAAAAAAAGTTTTTTAAGAAATTATTCAAATTGAAAGTCTTGGAAACACAGGGAATTCAAATTTATGGTGGTGATCTTAATGTCCAATTTCAACCTAAATTAGATACATCTAATCAGCGCCAAAAGAAAAGTCCAAATGCCACTTTAGTCCGGCGGATGCTTGCAGAGCTGGGTATAATTGACGTGTGGAGAGAGTCTCATCCAGGAGAAAAACAATTCACCTATTATTCCCCATGTCACTCTGTATATTCACAAATTGATTATTTATTTATATATAAATCAGACTGGCACAGAGTCAGGGACTGTAAGATAAGGATTAGGGACATATCTGATCATTCAGGGGTGTACCTAACCCTGCACCTAACTAATCAACGGAAAAATACACTTTGGAGACTTAATACGAGCATTTTAAATGACAAAACAGTACAGAAACAGATTCAACAGGAATTTGAAACATATTTACAAAATAATGATAATGGAGAGGTGTCTCCAAATACTTTATGGGACGCCGCAAAGGCAGTTGTTCGAGGTAAAATTATTGCCATCATGGCTTTTCGGAAAAAGGAAAAACAGAGAAGACTTGTTGAACTACAAGAGGAAATGAAGTCATTAGAAATCAGACACACTGAACAAAAGATCCTCAGATATTAACTAGAATAAACAAAATTAAACAAGATATAAATGGTATATATGATAAGGAAATTGAAAAACAACTTAAATTTACCAAACAGGTACAAGGTACAATAATACAAGGTATTATGAGACGGGGTCTAGGGTACTTGCAAGATTTGGCTTCAAAGACGGTTTTATTAAATGTATTAGAGCGTTATACTTCTCTCCAACAGCCAGGATCAGGGTCAATGGACACCTGTCGCAAACTATTCATTTGGAAAGAGGGACACGCCAGGGCTGTCCCCTGAGTCCGACCCTATTCGCATTATTTATTGAACCTTTGGCTCAAGCAATTAGAGAGGACTCTGAGATAAAGGGGATTATGATTAGAGGAGAAGAACATAAGACTTGTATGTTTGCAGATGATGTTCTGCTTTTTATTACAAGCCCAGACTCGAACATCCCTAAAGTGATGTCCCTGCTAAATAAATATAATTCATATTCTGGAATATTCAGCTAAATATTCAAAAAACGCAAACCCTCACATTTAATTATACTCCCCATCCAGATACAAAAGGGAAATATAATCTCAAATGGGACTCGCCCAAAATAAAATATTTAGGAATAAACCTTACTAAAGATATGTCACAACTTTTTGAAAACAACTACGGCCTCATTAATAAAGAGATCAAATCTGACATTTCTAGATGGACCCTCCTCCCACTAGATATGAGTAATAGAATAAAAATAATTAAAATGAATGTGTTGCCACGGCTTCTTTATCTCTTCCAGTAATTGCCTCTAGAGGTACCCCAAAAACAATTTGATGAGTGGAATGCCTGGATCTCAAGGTTCGTTTGGAACAGTAGAAGACCTAGGGTTCAGTTCAAGACACTGCAACTGAAAAAAGAGAAGGGAGTAAGAGCTTTACCATGTTTACAGGATTATTATTATGCTGCACAATTGAAACCCTTAGTATACTGGTGCGCTCCAAATTATGAATCTAAATGGAAAAGCTTAGAAAGTACACAGATAAAAATTCCAATACAATCTATACTAGGAAATAAAAGCCAAGCTGAAAGACTATAACAGCTTGAATCAATGGACTTTATTCACTCTTAAGCTATGGTTTAAGGTTTTGAGGAAGTTACGAATAGAGAAACAGGCTGGGGTCTTGAATTGGGTTGCATAAGATCCAGAATTTGAACCTGCTAGATTGGACGGGGGCTTCAAACAGTGGGTTACGAGAGGTATCACGTCCTTTTGTTCCCTCACCTCAAACAGAAAATTTCAGACTTATGAGTTAATTTCAGACACATTTGGACTGGAAAAGCAGGACTTCCATAGATACCTGCAAGTCAGAGACTATTATCATAAAAAATTACAGGTCAAAGAGGAGAAGGAATACAATTTGATTTCAATATTTCATGATGCATACCAAAAAAAAGACAATAAAAAGTTGGTCTCAAGAATATACGGAAGTATACAAGCCTCTAAAAATCATTCTACGTTATCCATTAAACAAAAATGGGAGAAGGAGTCAGAAATACAAATATCAGAAGAGATCTGGATGGAAATTGTGAGACACAAGCGACCACTGCAAACTCAAGATCACTGAGAGAGTTCGGCTGGAAGAATGTATTGAGATTTTGCCCATCTGGGCAAAACCTGGAGATGATTGGCAGCTTGATATTCTTCAGAGATCTTCTTTATATTTAAATTGTATCAGGATAGACTGCCATGTGTATGTGTTTTTGTCTTCAAGGCAAGCAATACAATCAGATATCATCCATTGTTTTCGACTATGTTGTTATAATTTACTGTCTGAAGTGGCTTTAAAGAGGGATTCAACTTCATGGAGTAGCAGGAATGAGAATGTCACTTTATGCTTGTATGACCTTCAAAAATGGTCAAACAAAGCATCAGCATGAGAGCTCAAAATCACTTAACCTTTTAAAACCATGCACTACACAGATGCCTGTGGCTTAATACACAAACATTTTCTGATTCAATATTTCCTGTTGCGACTAAATTAGCCCTTTTTTTACTTGAAGAGTTGTAAATGCAGCTTTAACTAATGAGCAGACAAGTCTGTGTAGTCTGAAAAAATGTGTCCAAAAAGAAAAACGCTTGTGAACTCTGGTATAGACCTCAACCAGGTAGTATCACAAACTTAACTTTGAAAAACAAAAAAAACGAGGTTTATTCTTTGACCTGACCATTTTGGTTTGCCATTGCCAAACAGAGGGAAAATTGACCCCGGGAAGTGACGCTACTCTCTCTCAATTCTGAGACCAACATGTGAAGGTGCGATCTGGCTTGACAGCAGAGAAGGAAAAAAGCCTTTAAAAAACTTCCAGGTCAGTGGTTTACTCTCCACATTCCACCTGACTCTTTATGCCCAGAGCAGCTTATACTAACATCACCCATCCATTCCCTTCTGTGGCTCCCGTGACACCTGAGGTGTAAGGTGAGTTATTTTGGGTATCACTTCCGCTGCAGTAGGAGGGAAGAGAGGGACTGTAAAAATTTATCCATCCTGACCTCAGGAAGATGCTTCACCTTTTTCTATTCTCCATCATGTTGGTAAACCTTACCTAATCATTTACATTGATTAGAAGTGACACATTATAGATTGTGAGTTGGATAACCCTGTCATGTATGATAAGCAACGTGACAAGCCCAAGGTTAAGATTAAAACCGTCCCTTTTGCAGACACTGTGAGTAAACAAGCCAGAAGCCCAGAGACGGGCTGGATTTCTGTTCTCAGGTATGACGTAAATGAACAGCAAAGAGCTGTGTCAAAACCTCCATCCTTTAAGGCTCATTAAACCCTGCTGGTGCATGGCCACCTACAGGCTGACTGGCAGACAGAACGGGGAGTCAGGAAGACAGACGAGGGGGCAAGCAGATAGGAAGTAAAGTGAAGCATACAAGCGAGCTTGAGGAGGATACAGCAGGCTTGTGACCGTGAACATTCACATAACCTTACTCTTCATGCTGCCTACACGCCTGATTAATGAGGACTGGCCCAGTGGATGGCTGAGTGAGTTGGTGAGCACGGAGAGAGGAGGATAAGTAGATGAGGAGAAAGGAAATAAAATATGGACAGATATTGTGGACAGAGGTAAGGGAATTGTGGCTGAGAGAGAATTTGAGGATTCAGAGATAGAATACTGAAAATCAGTTACCATGCTTAGACACAGACATCTGGCTTTTAGATCCCTTCACTTCTGAAGTTTGAGTAACTAAACTGATTTCAGACAGTGTTTGCTTTTTTCTTGTCAACACAAATTCCTAAGATAGCCAGTATGATGATAAACAAGTGACACTTTTCAGAATTAGTATTACACTATTAGGATAAAAATTTAAAAAAAAAAAGTTATTAAGTTTTGGGCTCAGCATCTTGTTTCATTATCGACCAGTTATCACATTTTGGGTTTATTACATTTTTCTTTTATTACATTTCGGGCTTAACACTTCTGTTACCATATTGAGCTTATTGACATTTTTGGCACTTCCTCCTTGACTTGATTTCTCAACACCGGATGTGGCCACATAGTAAGACACTAATTTAGGCTAATAAGGAGTTTAGTGCTGAACTGAAAAAATGAAACATTTAAAAAAAAGACTGAAAAGACAACCAAATACCAGTGCGGCCTGGGGTGTCAAGTTTCAAACAAAGACAGAACATCGTAACCAGCAGGTTATTCTTTGACATCTAACACGTATTAAGTCCTGTCTAAAGATGTAACACACTAGCCAAGCCTGCCACAGAGGATCTCCAGCTGTGTTGGTAAGTTACAGCAGGTGGTTGGCTTGATGGGGGCCGAGCATCAGTTTGTCGTGACACTGGAAATGTCAGCCCCTCCAAGTTTGGTGTCTTGCTGGCATTCAACACAGCAAAATATAGATCTATACTCACTACCATGAGGACAGCAGACAATGGCTGAGTGTTCACACCCCAGAGCTTGAAATGCATTGAGAACTACGATCAATATGTCACCAACCATAGAAAAGATCGTTGTACGGTGATACATTTAATAGCTCACTTCAACCAGTATCTGCAGGGTACTCCAAAGCACAGCCCAATGCCTGAATGACGTTTCAAAAGCCTTTCACAGCTCCCTGCTATCACTGTACGATGCATTATGTAACAACATCCACATCTTCAGGAAAGTGTTTTTAAAAATCATGTGACATTTACATTTCATACGACAGGTAGCACATAGCACGGCGACATGCAGTTCACCTGTTTGCTCTCTTTGTTTCACTAATGCATACACATTAACAGGCATTTGCCATTTTTGCTGTAAATGAGCTGTCAGCCTCTTTCACCCGGGCTTGAGAAGACGTGGGCTTATCACAATAGTGCGTGACAGAATGAAATGTTAATGGAGGGCAGGCCACACAGAGGGAGGCTGCTGGAGCTCTGATCCACCTCTTGAAGCACCTTCATCAGCCGTAGCTGTCACAGCTAAGGCAAACAGTGTCATCAGATATCTGCCTGCTGACCTTCTTGCTTTTCCTGATGGCTTTCTTATGTGTGTGAAAATTAAATTACAAATCTCATTAATAGCAACATTTCCTTGTGAATGAGGTTGTTAAACTTCAAGGCGTTGTAAAAACAGTTCATGAAAGCAAGCAATTTAGAGCATGTTTTTCTAATTTAATAGGTTTGTTATTTAGCAGGCCATTCATAATAGGATATTAGTCATTGAAAAATAGTTTGACATTTTTTGGAAACACACTTGAGCCATTTGAGTAGAGCCATTTTTAAAACATGGCACTTCATGGTGATTTAATTGAATGGCGACTGTTCATAATTACTCATCAACGGAAGCAAATTGATCTCTAAACAAAGTAATTTTTAACTCTCAAAGAAACATTGGAAATTAATATGAAATAACAGACAGTACCATGACATAGCCTTAACTGTAATGTACCTCAAATATTGATGTTTTTTATATTTAACTTCAAGTTGACAATAAGTGAAAACAACTTTGACAACAAGTTAATTTTCAGCTGCATTTTCTGGGTGTTATTTGGTGTAACTTGGTCATCGTGGAGGGTTGTGATTTCTTTCTTAACATTTTTTCCGACAGTGGCAAATCATTATGACATTTTCTGCTTCATAATTCAATATTAAACAGATTCCAAATTTTGAAGTTCGTGTTTCGTCTATTAATGACACACTAAATTCTACTTACTATAACTTATGCCTTGTTTAATGAAGTGAAAAAAATATGAGAAGAAACATTGGGTTACCCTGCATTCCCTTGGTGTTGGAAACATTTAAAATATTTGTTTCTGACTGCAATTTAATTGTGACGACTTTATGCACTGACTCATGAAATCCAAGGAGACTCGACGTTACACTATGCAATAAAATAGCAGCTCAATGACATCTTCATGGACCAACACTTTGCATGAATTAACATTTGCATACAGATTTTTTTTTACCATTAGTTTGGATTAAATTGACTATTATTTGATGAAAAAAACACAACACTCTTTATTTATAGTGTCCATGTTGTTTTCAAATTACAACTGGGGAAGGCAACAAAGTAGGGCAGACTACACAACTGTGGAAATGGGACTGAAAAGTATTGATGTATAAATGCCACTATGTGTGTCTCATATTCTGTGCACCAGCAACTCTAAATCAGACCAATCAACACATTTGAAATATATTGTTAGTGAAATTGGTACACGAACCTGTGCTTAAAAACAATAGATTTTGTTTGCCTTTCCCTATTGTTTGACTTGACATAGTTGTTCTTTCTACATGCAGGATGGCTTAGTTTCCAATCTGAATGCTGGGCTCTGATGCTAATTGGATGCTGCTATATATTGTCTGTGCAAACATACTCTAATCAAGCTAGCAAATAAGCAACTAACAAATGCATGGGAGTTTAGTGTAGCCACTGAAGATCAAGGCATCAAAAAGATGGCAACAGAAGCAGATGTGTCAATGACTTCTCTAACAGCATTCAGCTTCTTGATTTGATACAGGCTGGCGACTGCACTTCTGTATGGAAAGTATGGCAACATGATTGCAATGACAAGAGTCAAGAGCAGTTCAAGATCTGCAGAGCCACCTCCACAATTTAGCACAAGTGACAGTGAGGCGACTGACATTTATTCTCCAGCAAGGGCTTTTTTTTGATAAATCAAGGCTTGAAAGGCTGAGAACACAGAGTGAGAGCAGCTGAGAAGATTGAGCACGTCTGTTAGCAGCAGCACAAGGAAATGAGCAACAGGAGAGGAGAACAGGGATGGGTCTGCTCAAGTGGTGTAAAGCAGCTGGCTAGCATGGGCTTCGTCCGTGTCACAGTGTAAACATGCCTGTTTACATCCCAAATCCCCAGACACATGCAACAATCAACAAATCCCACCAGGGAAATGTTGGTTTGTGAGTGACCGTGTGGTAGACATGTCCCTAAACTGTGCAGGAGAGGGATTACTGTTTCAGCAAGAACTGCCCAAGGCTGACAGAGCTCTTGTGCCAACTGGATTCAACAGGCTGGTACTGACCTACGAGCTCCATCACTGCTCCAGGTTTGTATTGTGTATGATTATCTACATGTGAGCATGTTATCTAGAATTAAAGATTTCCTTTATTCCCTCCTCACAGAGGAATTAGACATGGACTGAGCAATGGAAAACCTGTTTGAAAAGGCAACACGGGACTGGAAATCCATGAGGAATGTCACACTGATATCTTTTCACATCTGAGCTTCTAATCCCTTACAGCTTTAACATGATACATTTCATTTTCCTCCCATTGTAGTGGCAGTGATACATGTGAAACAGAGACGACTCTAAGATAAGACAAATAGAGTAAGAAGCACAAGGAGGGAAATGTTTATCTTTATGTCATCATTCAATGGTTCAATTTCTAAAACAGTGTGCCCCATTATCTCCATATGCATTATTTATCAATAAATCAACTCTATATAACCTCATGATTAAATTATATCATAATATGTAATGGAAACTACCTTCCACAGTAGCTGCTGGGATTGTTTCATGCATGCATACAAAGACATGTTTGAAACACAATCTATTGTAATTCCCGCTATGGGAGCCACAGATTAACTTCATGAACAGTCAGTTCAGGTCTCAGCTATCTTTAGCAGCATCCAACTCAGACTTTCTTTAGCTCTCTTTAACCATTTACCTGATATACAACCCCTGATAGCAGCTGTGATTCAGTCTGAATTAACAAGGAGCAGATGGACACTTGGAAGCACAAGAGTCAATCAGCTGGGATGGAGGCAACAAGAGATACTGGAGAGCCTAAAAAGAGAACATGCAAATGTATTCATGAAAATAAATGCACATACAAACACTGTCAAATACCCACAACATACAATTTGACAAAGTTATAAATCATATACAAATTTAATGTTAGAGTGGAGTCCAAAACGTATTCTTTACTATATCTAATGAAAATGATTATAACAACAGCTTATATCTGGATGTAACCACCTTAAATTTACCATACATACTGTGTAAAGTTGATAGATACAGTATTCAGCACCCCAAGCAACCAATGGGGCTGTTCTGCTTTTTAAACCATTATTCTGAGAACTCAGCCCGACATCAAGCTAATCTGGAGGACAGATATGAGTACATGACTGATTTGTTTTGAACTAATGTTTGAGTTTTCTTTTTAAAGGTTATCAAATGTATTAAGAGTGAAATGCACATAGTTCTTTTGAGGACTTATAGATAGACAAAAAGTGGATGTGAGCAGAGTGACCACACACACTAAAATAGAAGTTACAAGAATATATTGAAAGGACAATCAAGGTTTGTGAGACTGAAATTAAAATAATGTTTTCACCTCTGTCATTTTAAACTGTAAAATCGTCAAATACCTTCCAGGGTTCAGCAAGAGTGTAACTGGGGGAGGGCTGCACATTTGGGGGTGCTGGTAGAAGATCCTCACATGTTAATTGGAGGTTAATTATTGCTGCAATAAAATATAAATGATAACCCCATTAACCTAGTTATAATTTAATTTTCTCCCAACTCGTATCCTTAATGTCCATAAATATTAATGTCTCATAAAGTAGGATCTATTAAGATTCCCTGATTCGTAAAAATGATGCAAAACTGAAGATTAGTCTGTCACATTTTCTCCAAAACCTTGTTAAAACTTCTCTCATCAATAGGAGATTACGAAGTAAAGACAAACGAGGGTGAACACCTGACACTCCATCTTAAGCCCTTTGAAGAAGTTCACAGTCTAAGTTCACAGTCCTTGATGTCTGTCTCTTCAAGTAAATGGTAAATGGACTTGAGCTTATATAGCACTTTTCTAATCTTCTGACTACTCAAAGCGCTTTTACACTGCATGTCACACCTACACTTTCACACACTGATGGTAGTGATCTGTATGTAGTATCATCCATCAGAAGTAACTAATCCCATTTATACACCACCACTGAAGCAGCGGGAGCAATTCAGGGTTGTGTGTCTTGCCCAAGGACACATCGGACATGTTGCCCAGCTGGAGATCGAACCCTCAACCTTCCGGTTGGAGTTGTATTATTTATATTTCCTTTTTAAAAAAAAAAGAAAATATTAGGAACAACAAAAGAAGTCCTTTAAGGTGATGTTTAGACAGGACATTGTGCCTGTTGCAAAGAGAATGGGCACAGCACTGTCTTTTTTGTTGCAGAAAACATTTTTATTGTTTTTCGAAGAGAAGCTTACTGCTTTCTTTTTTTTATTGTTGCTGGGTAACCACTTCATCCCCTGTCCCTAGCCAACCGTGTCCTGTTTTACACAGCCTCATAGGACTACTGACACAGGACTACTGACACAGGTCAATCTTTAAGGTGGTGTCCTCTCAACAATATTTTTGGAACCTGAAACTTGCTCACAAAAGAATCATGTACAGACAGACCTCCATCACACTCTACGCTTTCTAAACTGTTGGCACGCATCAGGTTTTAACGAGCTCAGAGATATATTTTTTTTTTTTTTGACAATTTGGTCAATCCGAATCAGAAGATTTACAAGCAAACCTCGACTAAAATGTCAGAGAGATTAAGGGAAAGAACACAAAGGTTTTTTTTAGCATGCATTGTTTTGGTTCTGCTGCTCACAATTTATGGACCTGTGAAGATTCTCTATCCTCACTAATCTCCGGATGCCGGATATTAGAATGGATAAAAACGGTCTAAGTCCGACCAGGCAACAGGAAATAAGAGGCTGTAAGAGACACTCCTGATCCAACTCTCCTGAGATTTAGAGGTCAGATGGGTTTGAGCAGAGGGGAGGAGGACTTCTTGTCTCCAACAATGATGTTTGGTGTTTAAACATGGTGATCCATGGTGATGGAAATGATGTCCCAGATGTTAGTTTTTTGAGTGTTAAGATGCCAACTATATTATCTGTTTTGCTTTCCCTGTTAACATTCACACAGACACAAATTCAACAGTGTCAAGGCCAGAGAGAATTATGAAATTATGACAAATTTAATTTTTAATGGTGTAATCATATGAAACAACTCGTTTTAATTTGGTAAATGGACTTAAGCTGCTTTCCTAGTCTTCTAACTTCTCAAAGTGCTTTTTTTTACACACCACGTCACACCTACCCATTCACGCACTGATGGCAGAGGCTGCTTTGGAAAGTGTCCATCAGTATTAACTCATCCCATTCATACACATTCATATGATACCGACGCACCCGCAGGAGCAACTTGGGTTCAAGTGTCTTGCACAAGGAAACATCGGACATGTTGCTGCAGGAGCTAGGGATCGAACCTTAAACCTTGAGAGACAACCGACTCTACCAACTGAGCCACATTTAACCCTATTATAGATTGAATAATTGTATGTTCCGTCTGTAGCATCAATGTGTCTGTTTTGTAAGATTATTGATAAATTACCTTGACCCCATCAAGAGACCTCTTAGATATCAACTAAGATTCTGATTATTGTTAACATCTCTAATCTCTGATTCAGAATCAGCTCTTTGGCTTTGTCTCCATGTTAGCATACTGAGGTCAACGTTTGGCTTTGGGCACTTCTTGGCTTGCTAGCAGTAGCCTACTGTTGACCTAGCCATGTGTAATAATAATAATAATATGGATAATCATTTATTTCTACAGAGGTACAGTACAGTGTAATGATCAATAAACAGGTGAAACTGTTTCAATGATACCTTCCTTGGAGGATACTGTAACAACAATGGCTCCCTTCTCTTCTCCACTGATAATTTGAAAAGTAAATGAAATACAAATGTTCAAGCACCGATATGGATGTACTGGTGCAAAACAATGTGCCTGTTCACAGATGTATGTTTTCATCACTTCTAGTTCTCAGCACTCAGACAATATTCACTGCATTAGATGTTAAATGCAAACAGCCAAAACTTTCAAGCTGCATGGCATAAAGTGCAGTACAAAGTAGTGTTTGGTGTTGTTGAAGACCTTATTCTTTTCTCTCCTGAGAAACTCAGATTAAATAAAGTCATCAAGAAGACCTCATAACTGGTTCTAACTTTGCTTTACCTTTTTTTCTCACATTGTTTTAATGCTGCACTTAGGGGAAGTGTTAAAAGTCCATTTGTGTAAAAGTACTAATGTTCTGTGTTCTGTGTGCTTTAACTGAAGTAATGTCTTACCTCAAATTTGCACTTCCTTTGGCGGCTCTTTGGCTGAGGTTAGAGTTTTGCAAATTTAATTTTAAAGTATATTTTTCTAAAAAGAAAATTAAACCAAAGTTTGTTGTTTTCTTTTTGTTAGAGGGGCAAGTATTTTATTATTTTATGAGTAACCAGTAAATGGTATGAGCTATTGACAACTATCATCTATTTTTATTCTTAAAAAAACACTCTTTGTAGACGTATATTTGGTCACTAAAAAGGACTAAGGTACTAATGAAAAAAGCAGGAGCTGGGGGAGGAGAATGAGTAAGATGGTGCATTAACCTTTACAGAAATACACTACAATGATGGATAATCAGTGACCCCCATTCAAAGAATACACAATATGCTGTACCGTAAAACATCCGGTGGTGCTCCATTCACGGTAATGCAAGCTACTCTCTGGAAACTGTGGCTGCCCGCTGGATTGAAGGGTAGTTTTTGAAATGAGTCAGGTTTGTTGTAGATAAAGTGAAGGAAGAAGTGTACCAAAATATAATGTGAATCTGCTTGCTGTGTTAATGCCTAGATGAGGAACTTGGATATGAAGCTTTTAGAGGATGAGGAGGAGGAGGAGGAAATTTAGATAATGAGTTCTTATAAAGGCTGCCATAGTCCTCAATGTGATTATATGTATTTTTTCTTCCGAAGCAATATGCTCTTACCTCCTTTCTGCCAAAGCCTCAGGATTAATCATTCCAAATATAGTAACATTTTCTCTCTCATCAACTAATTAAACTGAACAGAGACTACACATAGCTGTATACAGACAGTCAAAGTTGTGACAAGGTGAACCCAATTCAATCAGACAAAAGCTTTGTCAACAGAAGACTACTATTTGCTTTGACCAGCCTTTGTTGTCGTGTTCTGTCTCTGTTTTGTTAGCAGGGAGTGTTACCAAAGCTCACCTCGATCACAGTAAGCAGAGGACAAGCTTTGTTCAAACCAGTGTCTGCTCAGAGGATTTTCACAATTTATCTACCACCCACCCACCAACAGATTCCACTGAAGTCGTGAGGTGCACTGTCCATTTTATTTTGAAGGGGGAAACAAATGGAATAACTCATCATATTGCTGCCTGGATTACATTGAATCAATCAAGTAAGATGCGTGTGTTTGCTTATCACAACAAAAGTAAATTCATGACACTGTACATATGAAGTTTATTCTTTAGATCATGATTTACAGAGACCAAGAAACTTCTTTAAAAGTTTTCCTCAGCTGGGGCGCAAGTGGTGCCCCCCCCCCAAAAAAATAAAATAAAAATAGTTGACCTCAGCTCAGGGTAGAAACCATTTACAAAACTTGAATCATCGGAGAGTCATATGCAGTTTAACCACTTCACAGGTTAACACGTCTTAAGTGACATAACGTATAATGTAATTATACATAAAGGAAGTAAAACTGCAATAGAAAATCCTCCCATCTTTCCCTTGTTCTTTGATACTTATAGCCAAGCAGTGTAAATGCCAGCTCGAGTTGTATTATGCCCTTGTTGCTACAAGCAGATATTGTTTTGCAAGGACAGATATGTCATATCTGTATACATTTTTTTCAGCTTGTACGACATTTCATAATAATGCATATCAAGAAATGTAAACTGGCAAGCCTTACATTGTCTCTAAAAGGTATTTACTCAAGCAAACTAGTGCTATAAATGGCAATTTGTGGTAGATAATGGATGATGTAAGACCTAAAGCTACATAAACTGTAGAACTATATGGTCAGCAATAAAGAAAGAGCCAGGCCAGGGCAGGCCACAAAGACCTTTTTAAAGTAGTCAATAAGACCTATAAATCAATCAGAACATATACAGACCTGGACCAGGCCAGAGGGACTATTCCAAAGCCCCCTCATATATAAGAAGCTTCACAACTGCAGTTTAAGGAACATATTGGCTTTGGTTTAAGTAAGTGCTTAAGGAACAGTTGTGGTGATGCTTTTGAAAAATAATGTTGACGCTAAGTGGATTATGTGGCCCTCAGATAACCTCACCTTACCTCATCCCTTAAAGGATCTATAGGTTGCTTTGTCACTTGAACATGAGCATGTAATGATTTGCTGGAAAAGACCGATTCTGTAGTTCTTCTTGGGAGTACAGCCAAATTAAAGAAGACTTCCTGGATCACATTTGAATCTGTCTAAGAAACTTTTATCACAGCACAGCCACACAAATAAACCTCTGCAAAGCTTTAACCCTACCCTGTTTTAGACCTCTCTCACTGATAGACGGGCCATTTGAGAAGTGAATTAACGGAGCTACTGTACCATGTGACAAATGCTCTATACCCCCACTGTTTTAGCTGTCTCTGAGAGTAATCGATAAGGTCTTAAAACATACAAAAATCTACAAGGGACTAGTTCCAGGAGGATAAAACAGGTTTATTCAAACCTCTTTTAGAAGAAAGCATGAGCTCTGCAGGGTCTTAAGCCAGTGAATAAATAGTTGGTCATGAAACGGGAACAGTCTTTTTAAAAAAGTGGAGCATGAAACCTTGGCTCTGAGTCTTTTCAACATTATATCCGGTCTGATCCACAAGAAACTTTTCATCAATGAACCTATGACCCAGTCCGCCAAAGTACAGGTTTAACCAAAATTTTCATGGACAAATGATTCAGAGCTCAATTCTCAAGCTCATCCATGTAAATATTTGACCTCTTCCAAGAATAAGAAGGAAATAGGACGTGCCCAAAGGCAAATTTTTGTTGTTTTCTTTATTAAACGTATAATCTAACTCATAACTGATTTTGAATAAAATATGGCAATTATCCCAGGAATTTCCCAAAGCCTACATTAAAAAGTAAGTGTGTAATGGGTTTTGGTGTAATTAGCTACATAAGGCTTATGCATCAGGCAGTGGTTGCTACAATTACAGGGAGAATTCAGGATTGGAAAGCAGAGTAGAGGTCTTTGGGTAGATATGATGACTGATGCTGTCATGTAAAAAAAAAAAAATCAAGCCCTGCACATAGCGAGATTACCCACAGACATTTAGCACATTAATAACTTTCTGTTAGCCATATAGCATTTCTATATCCTCTCTCTCTCTTCTCTGTGTTCCCTCATAGAAGTCATCGATCAATGTCCGGGCAACCCCGGACTCCAGCGTGAAACAGTTTCTAAAGTATGCCTCTTCCATCACATCAGATTTATCTCTCCACTGGGTGCCTGGCAGAATCGCACAAACTCATTACCAGCTTCTCGCCATTACAGAGTGGGCGTGAGTCTAAGAAAATTCTAATACTGTGTGAAAAAAACCACAAAACAAATGGTGTCATATATGATCATTTCTTGATTGTTGCGTGAATGAAAAATGGATAAACCTAAAACCATTTACTGTATATCACACCAAGCATAGCATAACATACATCATGAGGGCAGTCATGGTTAACATTTAATAAAGCGTTCTGGTTAGCTGAGCACACAGGGCAAAGCAAACATGTTAGCTAACTCCAAAAAGAAAAAAAAACAATAATAATGTGACTGATGCTCATTTTTCATCAGTGGTGTTAAATGACCAGTTTTCTGGAGCTCATCACTTTGATGATGGATGCAGAGTTGTGACAGCATGTCCAGTAAGAAGCAAATACTTCAGCTCAGCCCCTCCATCACCGACACCATGATAATGGCTTCTGTCACCCATGACAAAACTGCTCTGACAAATCACTGGCTGTTTTTTTTTAAGCAAGTTTGTGTTTGTGTTATTTGTGTGTGCTTCATCCATGTGTTTCCATGACTCTGTGACTGTGTGCTACATAGCGAGGGAGGTGACAAATGTTTTTCACCAAGTGGACCATTTAGCACGGCCGGTTACCCTTCTTGTTAATGAAGTCAGGGAGCCTCAGAGCACACAGAGCCTCTCCTCTCCCACCAACACTGACAAACAGGAAAGCATGAGCGATCACACCACTCTTCCTGCTGGCCACCCCAAACCCATTTTTGTTCACCGACAACAAAAGAGACTCCTCAGCGCTGCATCATTAAGAAGTGGAGAAGCAGCTGTGGCTCACACTGGCCATTCAGTGGTATTCATATTCAGCTCATTTTTTCAATTTCAGGCCAGATTCTGTGTTTTTCTGAGATCAGTAATGACCGAAAAATTATCACATTTCTGTGCCACATACAGAGGAGAGGGTTTCAGGTATTTGATTAAAACCTCTTATCTACGGTTTTGAGATTTCTGCAGTTTAGAATGAGTTCATCATTTTTTAAGTTATGTAAAAGTTTGCTACCAGAAATTCAAACTACTTAGCAATAATGTATAACCAGTGGAAAATCCAGTTACTAATGTTCGTAGTGCTCCTTAAAAGGTTTTCAGGCATTGTGAATATTTGCTATTTAATAAAAGAAGAAATAAATGGTATTTGGTTTGTTAAAGTAGCTCTTGCAATTGTGTAAGGACGCTGATCACAAATGCTAAAAGTTAAACCTCACTCTCTTTATCAGTTTTATTCACCAATCAGCAAGAAAAGTGCAATAAGGTAAATGGCTCAGAACCAATTTGAAAGCAACAAATATAATTAACTTTCTTTGACTTTTAAGGCCTCTCATCAAGTTTTTAAACAGGAATATGAATAATTTTAATCACGAATGAGCTCCCAACAGTGCTCTCAGTCGTCAGCAGTAAACACTGCTAAAAGCTAAATAGTCTGTCAACGAAACATTCAAATTTGCTAGCTGGCCTCTCTCTGTGTTTGGAATCACCTGGGGATTGTTCAGAGATCGGAGGACCACTTTCTACTGTGAAACAATGAGGGCAAAGCTGTTAAAGGTCAGCTAATAACACCATCAGTAACAAAGTTGAGCAGTTGAGCTCAGTAGTAGAGTCGGGCTTCTCTTAACTTGAAGAAAGGCGATTCTATCTTTAATTGTATTGCAGCTTCTGCAGTCCTCATGTCGAAGGGTCCTTGGGCAAGACACTGAACCCCAAATTTGTTGTGAAGTTAGAGAAGAATGAGAGATTTGAAAACCTTTTTTTTTTTACAGAAAAATAAACTCCTCAGAGTGTCTTTTAGCAACACTGAAGGCTCAAATAGGGATTTTCTTTCCCGGACCTCTGTAAATGTCATTCATATGGTAGTCAGCCATAAGGCTTGCTTGCTGTCCACTATACTTTTTGGGACCATAATTCTTACTAAATGCAATTTTTGCAATGAAGAAAAACTGAAACAACAAGCTGGGTAAAAAAAATCTAGCCCTCTGAGGTTAAAACAATATGTCGCAATAAGTTGTCATTTTCTTATAGACATACATGCACCTGACTTACTTTTGAAACCAGTGGAGTCTTCCACATTGGCTCCACTTTACAGACCCAAAAGGCTGTGTCCATTTAATCGTAAAATGCTCATTGCTGGTGTGGCAACATGGAACATAACAAGTAAATGTAAGAGTACTGATATAACCCTTTCATTTATTCACTGGTGGGCAAAAAGAACACTCTTGGTATTATTATCACCTTGTCATGATATAGCAGTGTAGCGAAGAGTTCAATCGTCTCACTGTCGATGGAGAGGTGTGTTTGTGGGGGAGTTGAGGGGGTGCTGAAAATTGCCATTCTTTGGAGCCTTTGCAAACAGATGGATGTCTTGTCTTGGCAAAGTTGGAAGAGCGAATGGCGACCCTCACTCAGAGACTTGGGCGAGACCAGAGGCAATGTAGCGCAGCGAGGAATTGTAAAGTCATACTGTAGGTTAGGTATTTCTGGCATCGTGACAACCTTTAAAAGAAGCTTTAATGAGAGTCGCTTCAATGTTAATTTGTCAGCGGAACTACAAATACTGTATTGGCATTTTCACTAATGCACAAAAGTTGGCACCAAAGTGTTTCACCCCTACTTTAACCCTCCTAATGCCCTTATGTATTTGAGGCAAGCCAATCAATGGGTACATTAAATGCAGCAGAAATAATTCAGGAAAATACCCTGTGAGTGAGAGCAGGTGGGGTGGGGGGATAATATCCTGCAACATGTGCTCAACTAAAGCCATCTTGGTGTTCATAACAAAGCTGCTTCACACTCTATTCCACTCCCAGTTTGTTCTTACCCACTCGTTCGTTGATACTGTGAATATGTACCATTGTATGTTGCACTGATATAAAGGCAAAAAAACAGTCCTACACAATCAGACTCTCTCACTTTGTCCGCCTTCATGGCTCATAGACAAAAGAGCACTGATTTTCTATCTCTACAGTGGTGCTGTTTTCTTCCCACAATGAACTATTTCTATATCATAGGAAAATGTAATTACTACTTTTACTCAGAGGAAGATAATATCCCCATAAATTTGCTGTTCTACCATTTATATGTCGTCACATTTATGTAAACGGTAATTTGTGAACTAGTTATTATTGAGTGCATGCAGGTGGTTACCTCCCCTTCCCCATACACACCCTGTGGTAAGAATGTTCCCTACTAACCATGCCATGTGGGAAGCTCCTTATATCTATTATTAGCACATCAGACTTTGAATTGTCTTCTTGGGTTGGCATTGGTTGTCAGCTAGGAGGCAAGGCCATAAAAACAGCCAATTTAATGTGGACACCCAATTCAGAGTTTTAGGATGGGGGGCTCAGGGGCTCACTGAAGTATCCTCAGCCTTTTAGTTTGGGAATTATCCTCTTCGTGCTCTCTCTCCCTCATGCAGCAGTTTCCTCCTTCCACGATCTCACAGGGAAAATAATTGCAGCTTCATGTGAAACAAAGCAAAGATCGATCTCCTATATGCTTATGAAACAGCACCACTGTGCCTCATCTTGTGGACGATGGTTACCCGATTGTGAAAAAGCCTTCAGATGAAGACCCCTGTGGATTGTTGCTTTGCTATGAGTGCGGCACATCTCCTGTTGCTGTCTAAGCTGCCTCGAGCTGCTGCAGCTAAGATAACTGTGGTAATAGGCTTGGACTATGTCGATTGTAGAGGGGGGAGGGGGAGCAGATAAGAAGAAACTGAAGTCCTCAGAGTGTGAGAGAAATTCTTTATGCACCTTGTTGCACTGAGGACCTCACCTTTCACTCCCGAGGGCACATCTGCTTGAGCACGTTCACTAAACTAAATAACGGTTTAAACACCTTAGATTGTGTCTGAAACGATAACCAGCTGCAATAAAACTGCTCTCCAACTTTTCCCTCTTTCTGCTTCATGTCGGCAAACTGCAGGACAGAGGCAGGTAATTAACCAGGGCTCCACACACACGCACGCACGCACGCACGCACGCACGCACGCACGCACGCACGCACGCACGCACGCACGCACGCACGCACGCACGCACACACACACTGCTTTTTTGCTGCGTCCTGCAGACCTGTTCTCACATACGGCCATTACTCAACCCAGAGCAGGTAGGGCATCAATCAGTCTGTCATGAGGTGATGCATAGGGAGGCATTTCCCACTTGAACATGGGAGGAAGAGCCTCTAAATTCCACTATCAGACAGACATGGAGTAATTCTTGGCCAGACTTCTCCTTTTCCGACATGAATTTAAAGTTCTGTCAGTCTTATGCATTACATATAACCTTCACATCCTGTTCTTGTTCTTGAAACGTTTTTAGACTTGCCGTCCCACACTTCCAATCGATAAACTAAAGCTATCCTTCTGGATTTTGGGGACCGGAAATAAAACAGAGGATATTCAAATTATGCAAAGAACCAAAAGGCATAAAGTTATAAATTAAATTCTGGGCAGAACAGGAGCGATGTGTTGCAGAGTATTTTATAACAGTTCTGATTAAAGAAAGGTTTGACTTGTAAATTGTCAACAACAAGAACTTGCAGCATCTCTTGATTTTTGATAATTGTATTAGATATAATTCATGGTCTTTTTTTCTATTGTCAAAACATTTTGAGCCACGATGTATTCCAAAAGGCAGTCTTATGTAAAAGCACAATGGAGGCTTCTACTATCTTTCAAAACGTAATTCGTATGTGATGAACAACAATACAACCCTCACTCAAGAGCAGAGGAAATTAAAAAGTAAAAAAAAAACTTTGTGGGTATAATTACCGCTTGCCTTTTGAAGGAGCAAGCCTCATTTCTTAAATACAAAAAGTAATTGTGGACTTTGGTTCAATTTTTTTTTCTTCTTACAAATAGTCTTTTGGAGTCAAACATTTTGAAGACAATGTTTTTACAGAAGTGTTCAAAACAAGTTTGAATGAAAGCCATAGTCAAAGTGCACATCCTCCACTGAACACAGCAGCACCTTTTGCATCAGAGCTCCCCTCACTGGTGACTGACAGAGACGACATTCAAATGTCAGCTGCAGGAGGCCACACAGTGCTAAGCTCACAGATGTTATGATCAGGCTGCTGAACTGAGTTTGTAAACTCAGGTCCATTAGGGACACTTCCACTTCACAATGCTGTGATTTTAATGGACTGCTCCTAACCGACCTCAGTTCAGCCTTCATTTATTTAGTAGTTACATCTGTTGCAGCTTTACTTGGTGCAATTCAGTTCAGGATAAAAATGCATAAGCAGAAGGAGAGACGATCACAGCAGGTTTTAAACTCTGTAAGTGCAGCATTGTTTAGTTATATCAGGTGATCCATTAATCCTAGAGAATATCAAATCTAATTAGTTAGGTAATTTAAAAATATTTTATGTACTTGAGTAAAATTATTTTCTGCCACAACACTGGGGGCAAATAAGAAATACTTCATAAATGAAGTGTTGTGATGACACTGAAAGCTCAACATGGTTAGCATCAGGCCATATGGGGAAAGGAAAAATGGGGCTCAATTCTAAAAGCTGACCTTGAGATATAACTGTCTTTAAAACATCACGAGAGGATGAAAAGCAAAGGTTAACAGTGTGTATTTGTGGGAGGATAAGATATAATTCCTTATTTAAGTCCAGAGAAATTGTTAAAATAAGTTTAACCTTTAGATGCCTAAGTGGGTCACAAATTACCCTTTGAGCTTTTATTTTATAGGACAGTGGATAAAGTTGGAAATGAGAGAGAGAGAGTGGGGCATGACATTGCAGGAAAGGAACCACAGGTCGGACTTGAACCCCGGGCTGCCGGCTTGGAGACTATAGCCTCTGTACATGCGCAACCTAACCGCTAGACCACAAGCGCCCCCTCATTTTTACAAGTGCCGTTTTTGTATTACTACCCCAAGCTTTCAGAAGTGGGGCAAAATGACCCACATGCATTTCCTAAAGAATGTCATGTGAACCTTTGATTCTTATCAACTGTGGTTATCAGGGACAGATTTACATTCGACCACACATACAATATGTAGTGTGTGTCACTCCTCAGGAAGATCACTGTACACTACAAGGTCAGATACATGTCAGGATTACGTTCATTTTTTACCTCAGAGATTATTTGTTGTCATCAAATTAATATAATTCAAAGTGACAATTAATTAATTAATTAATTAATTAATGTTTCTAATACAGGTCATTTTTGACCCACTTATGAATTAAACAATCAATTGAGCATCTAAGGGCATCTACTGTATATGCATCTATATGTGATGTGTTGCCTGCATCAATACATCCATGCCCTGTGTGTGAACAGATTGTGCGTCCAGCAGAGAAAACTACTGGTGGCAGATCCCCAAACTCCAATTGAGAGAGTCCCCCTGTCAAGATTTGGGTTCATGACACAATCCTGAATGCAGCAAACCATCTAATCAGGAAAACAATCACTCACCTGGCTTCCAAAAAGCTTTTAAAGTCAGTTCTTTAGACAGATAATCCAACAGGAAACTTTTTTCCAACTACTTAAGAGGCTGGCAAAAAAGCTCATCAGTTCAAGTTGACATTGACCATTTCAAAATCATTGCGACATTTTTGGACTCCTGGAACAGTTGAGGCTTATCTGATCCCTATTTAGCTTCTTGAGGAAAGTGATCTCCATTACCACAGCCAGACGAGCCTGTGGGCCACAGTACACTGGAAATGTTTGTTGATTACTGAATGATGTGGTAAATGGATGGCACTCTCACTACAGGTCACAGTGACCCATTCATACACTGGATGCAGTGTAAAGAGCCCATCATTAACCAATCCCGAAGCAGCCTTAGTGCCCTTAAATATTTGATGGACAACAGCCTGCAACACTTATAAAACACTAATAAAACAAGTTCTTTCCACACAAATAAATGTATTATTATGCATCCACATATATGGCAACGCCACAAGAAGCAAATTGAGGTCAAGGAAACTTTGATATGCGGACTGCATAAGTTGGGAGTGAACTGCCAACTCTCCAATTCAAAAACTACCAAAACAACTATAAAGCCACAGCTTCTATGGAAAGGTGGTCTTAATTTTAAGTGAATCCAAATCAACTTTCTCTTAAAGCCTTTATTTAAAAAAACTGGTTTCATATTTTTTTGGGCCCAGAGTCTTCTATTTTAATGTAAGTCCTGCTTCCATGGTTGCTTTTAAGATCACCAACTCAGTTTTCTGCTGTCAGTTCTGCCAGTTTCATGAGATCCATGAATTAACAGCAGTTTTGAAGTTTTGCCACTTGAAGTGGAGGACTCCAGCAGGCATCTGTCAGGGTTATTGTAGTTCTTCATGACAGCGGCTTCCACAGATGCTGTTTTGAGTTCAGCAGTTGCCTTTTCCATTTAAAGCCATAGAACTGTGAATTCCTTTAGAGCTGTCACGGGCCTCTGGGTAGCCTCACTCACTGGTGAAAACCAGCAACAACTGGAATTTTTGAACGTTGATATAGACACTGTAGTGTGTTATCAAGGCCTGCATCACAAAGATACGACGGCATGATAGCATAACAACATAACATAACAACTCTTCTGGGCTGCAGAGGTTGGCTAATACATGTCAGTCGAGTTGTAATGCAGCTTGAGTTTCACATCAGGCAGCATCACTGGCCCACGTATCCTGTTGCATTCTAATCCTCCTCCTGTTTGCAACAGAAACATGTATTGTTTCTGTCATTGTACTTATGATGACTTTTTATTACTTACTGATTTGGATTGTATTTTAAAATTAGCAAATGATGACTGATGAAGTAAATGAGTAATAAAAACACAACCAGACAGGCACATGTCTGTCTTTGTGTCAAAGGAAATTTGAGAGAATGAACCAAAACTCTTTAGGTTTTGAGTAGCCCAAATCAATTTCTAACGAGTCCCATTCATTAAGGGCCTCACATCTCTGTTGCTTACAGCTTGATTTTTCTGAGATCAGATGTTGATAATTGGCTAATTAATTTGGCTTTGTTTTGAAGTCACATCAGCATTTTCTTATTTACTGCTGCTTTTAAATTCACCAAACAAAAAAAAAAACTGTCTTAGCTCACATTATCATTGCTATTTTCCTATGATTCAAGATTAAGATTTTGATTCTTGCAAAACGGACTGAATGTTACAGCACTGTAACTAGCAGTTGGAAATGAATCACATCATTGTTTCTTAAACTGTTTGTTTTTCTGACTCCCTTTAAGCAGAAGAAGTGGCCCAAAGCATTATATTTACATTATTTCCTGTCTGTCTTTTCAAACATTTTTGTGGGTGGTATCTTGGGTAGAATATCTTTATTCATATGCTTATTATGACACATTAGGGCAAAAAATGGCCTACTATGACATAACCATGAATGGATTAGCTACACTTGAAACCCAAACAATAAAAGGTCAACTTCAGTGTGACACCAATGTCCTGGACAAAACACTTATCCCGCCATTATTCCTGTCCCATTCTTGTATGCTCAATGCCTAGAGGGAATATCTTCATAGCACACATGTTGTTATCTATCAGAGGATGAGGTCATTAGATGTTGGTGGAAAAGGGTCAAGTTCACTTTGACCTCATTTGTTTCCATTTTCAATGAGTAATGCAGCTTATTCTAAATGTCTTGTCTAAGGTGCTGGTCTTCTGATAAACACTTTAGGAAAATGCAGATAGTCTTATATTGACAGACATGGATATCTCAGGCAGACACATGTACACACATGTACTTACTGTTAAAGCCAGGAAAGTTCATCAGGGGATCTAGGGCTTGTTTGAACAGATGCTCAAGAGCATTAGAGGGTGTTGTGATTTTTTGGACAACTTGTGCACATGTTCTTAAACTATCTTAAGAAGCAGCACGAGTGGCACTTGTAGGAGAGGCCTGCATTTGGAAAAAAACAAAAGGAAACATTTATTTAATCCCACATAAACACGTACCTGTTTCTGAGTGTGTTTGCTTCAGACAAGACACATTTATGATGTTCAATACGTTGCTCCAACCATGAGGCGTAGCCATGAAACTATTTTAAACAACGCTGCCTCCTTACATGACAACACATTACATGTATTTATCTTAAGCTGTTCTCCAAAGTGACTTCCAATAAGTGAATGTAGACAGTTTGGACAGGAGAGACAGATATTTGGTTGGATCACTCATTGGAAAATTTGGTCATGGGTGACTTTGAAGTTTGTGGTGTTATTGCAAAAAAAACAGACTTTTGCATTTGCATGATAGTGGAGAAAACAGGTTTATTTGTTTTTGAACATGCACAAGCATAACTTCAGCCTGTCTGTGTGTGGGTTGGTATCTGGTTGAAAACATAGTTTTATTTACTCGAAATAGGTTTTGGTCTCAAGACCAGTCTCGACAACACTTTCTTAAAGGTCTTGTATTTTTACTCAATGTGTCTCGGTCTCAGACTGGGCGGACTCTGGATATGAAATTAAGACTAGTCAAGACCAACACTGATTGGCTATTTTTCCACGTCATTACTGTGATTAGAAGGAAAACACCCCATTCTAAAAGAACAAATAATTTCGATTCAGTCATAATTTGATTCTTATCAGTTGTTACAGCTGCAACCTTCTCAGTGTTACGGTCTAAGTGAGTGACACGCCTACTGTGTACAAGATGATGATTTTTTTCGTGATATTGATGGTCTTGGTCTTGTCTTGGTCTCCCCTTGCCTTGGTCTTGGTCTCGATCCCTAAATGTCTCGATCTTGTCTCGTTATCGGAGCACTCTGGTCTCGAGTATTTCTTGGTTTCGGTTAGTGTGGTCTTGACTACAACACTGTGAGAACATAGCATTTGCTTTTGAGAGACCTCAAACTAAAATGTAGCCCACAAATAGACTTCGCTTTAAACCTTTTAATAACATTACTTTTAACAGTGTGTTCAAAAAATGACTTAAAAATTTAGATCATGAAATGAAAGCAGAGCTTGGAAAATAAAACATCAGTTGTTTTTTAAATACTATATTTTCCAAAAACCCAACTACCACATCAGTAACATTTAGAAATGACCTACATGCAATGAATTGATTAAAACATGTTGTCAATACAATCAGTTAAGAGGTGTGAGTAGTAATTGTCTGCAGGTGTGTAGCAGTGCCTGAAGAAGTGGGTATACTCACACATCTGGCTGTACTTGTTCTCCCTGATGTGTTTGTGGATCTTGACGGACATTTGCTGTTTAGATTTATTATTTGTGTCTTTTAATGTCTTGTATTTGTATTTGTGTATTTGTATTGTGTGGCTGCTCGTTTGTTTGAAACTCTGTAAATTGTGCTGCTACCTGTATTGGCAGGACACTCTTGTAAAAGAGATTTTTAATCTCAACAAGTTTTTCTTTCCTGGTTACATATAGGTTAAATAAAATAAAATACCCAATGGAGACTGAAAAATAAATGGGAATACTCCGTATACCTACGTATACCCTGCACTACACCAATGATTATCTGCTATAAAAGCAAACTTTAAGTAAATATATTAACCGGCAGCGCCGCCGTGTGGTCTAACACACTCCCACACGACATGTTGGGTAGGAACTAATGTACCGCTTGTTGTTTCTCTACGGAAGGTGTTATCTGACGGTGAATC
Source organism: Labrus bergylta (assembly GCF_963930695.1). NCBI lineage: Eukaryota > Metazoa > Chordata > Actinopteri > Labriformes > Labridae > Labrus > Labrus bergylta. The sequence continues at coordinate 2,486,107 of NC_089202.1, read as the reverse complement.
CTGTAAAGTCAAAAACATCGCCTAGTTTATCTTTATTCAGTCCCACATTGAAGCAGGATTGTCATAAAACGTGTTATTGACATCGCAGTGACAGTGTGTTTTATATCTGTCTTGTTTTCAGTGACAGTAACATCATGTCATCTTAACTTTTTCATGTACGCCACAAAGTCTGGAAACGTTATCAATCTGAGGCGTGGGACCGACTTTAATCGTAGTTCACAGGTGTATAAGTATATTTCTGGTAACATAATCTTGTATCTTAACATTTGAAGCCGTTATTTCGCAGCTGTAAAATGACTTTGTGTTAAGTGTCTGTGTTAACATGATGTTTCTCTCTCTGTAGGTAAAAGACTATGAGTAAAGACACTAAAATGAGGGCAACGATTAACCAGAAGCTGACAGAGATGGGGGAACGAGAGAGGTAATTGAATATAGTCCAAGCAGATTAATGTAGATTTGACTCTGAAATGAGAGTCATGTTTCAGTTCATGAGTAGTTCTTTGTTCACATAAATACTGTGAGTTTGCATTACATCGACAGACTGAAGGAGTTACTGAGGGCTAAATTGACAGAGTGTGGCTGGAAGGATCAGATGAAAGCTCACTGCAAAGGTAAAACATTACAGCACTTCAAAAACACAAAGTGTAGTGACTATCTAATGTCCACATTTATTATCTTGCTTTTAGTCACTTGCATAGGTGTATGGAAAGTTCTGGACGCGTAAAAATAAACAAACGTCCAAAATCAAATGACTTTCTGATGTTCCAGTTTATTGTCACATATGAAGCAGAGACAAACCGTGATGATGATATGATGAGTTGTTATTTCCGAGGTTGTACTGTTGGTTGTCATTCTTTTATGTTAAATAGCCTACTTGCGTTATGTTGTTACGGTAAGAACCAGATGTTCCCACCACCTATACCCTTGTTTCCTGTTCACCTGTGACATATAAACACTCAACCAACCACCTGACCAATTAACCCAAATGATCAATTATCACCGACTAGTGTCCAAATTAAGTAAATAAATAAACATATAAACAAAAGCCATTGAAATATAATACATAAATACACACACACTAAATTGGCTCCTACAAATAGTTTACATTAATATTTCATGAATTGTTTATTTTTATTTTTTAAATATTACAGAAGTGATCAAAGAAAAGGGCTTGGAGCATGTCACTGTGGAGGACCTGGTGGTTGAGATCACACCCAAAGGAAGAGGTAATGGAACTGTTTGAACACATGCTCTATAAAACATCTTCAGTTGTCTGATTTCTGAAACCTTATCCTAAAAGACTTCATATCAGTACAACTGAAGCATGTATGCTAACCATGTACTTGCACTACATTTTATTTGCTTTAAAGTTCAGATTAAAGAGAAAGATGCTATAGTGCTCTGACTTTTGAGGGAACATGTTTCACCCTCATGAGGAGGTGAAATCTCAACACTCTCAGAGATGTTATGTTTGCAGAATGATTGGCGTGTGAGCATTGTAACGTTTGCGTACCAGACCTGTGTGAAATAAAAAGTATCCTCATGGAGATCTTTCTTTTCTTGCAGCTTTGGTGCCAGACAGCGTCAAGAAAGAGCTCCTCCACAGAATAAGAGCCTTCTTGGCTCAGCATGCTTCATAATCGACTTGTTTTTTAACATATTAGCGTTTCATTACGCCGCTTGCCTGTAAGATCGTCTGATAAGCTGTTTTTTTTTATTGACTTGAATCCTAGAGAGTTTAGTTCCATTCTCTTAAATTTCCTTTCACAAAGACACGTGCCTGGCGTACACGGTTGTGATTTTGATTGTCATTTACTACATCAGTCATTATTTGAAAATGCAGTTATCTTGCACATTTAGTTGTCCTTTGTTAAACTGATATGCTGTTTAAATAAAAGGTTTCATTAATGAGATATGAGTTGACAAAAATCATTTTAAAGTCAATGATTTTTCCAATAGAAACTTTGACTGCTCTTTCATTTGATTTCCATTTGATTTTAATATGATATATTTTCTATATTTAAGGTTGGATTTTTCTATTATTTTCATTTCTCAATTTAAACAGTACACACTTCATGCATCAACAATAGCAGAAACACATCTAGGAGACTCCAAAATAAAAACAATAATCAAACATAAAACACAAACTTTACATTTCACTCAAACCAACCTCAGTATTTCAAAGCTCTTCCCCTTCAATAAAATAATTTAATTAAAACGTAGAGTACATCATATACGGCTCCCCTCTATCAAGTACACTCAAGTTGTTTTGTGTTACCATCAGAAACTTCATCAAAGAAATCATTTAGTTGATGGCTAATGAATTGCGATTCCCCTCGGTGACTTCTCTTGGTCTATCCATCCTTGAAGCTGAAATGAAAGCCGAGTTCACGAGAGAACATTGCCAAATCAAACTGACTGCTTTACACCTCATGTTGCTTGTGTACTCATGTAAACACATTGATTTGCTCTGTTCCTTTCTGTGGTTATTGTCTTTTTTAATATACCAATATTAAGCTTTAGGATGTTTCTGATGGATTCATAGTTTTTATGATGTAAGATATTAAATCATCATAATCATCAATACAAAGAGTTATTGGTACAGTATTAAGTATGACACCTTTAAAACCGATACATTTTTTACTATTTATTCAATTCATTTGAAAATATTTGAAGCTTATTTTAAATTAAAAGTAAGATTATTACTTAGTTCATGACTAAAGTCTGTGTATTTAAAGTATTCTTCTCACAGTAGTCCTAAAAAGTCATATTAAGTATCAAAAATATAACTATTTAAATCAGCACTGAATTGTGAAATGCTTTGATGGAGGGGAGAGGCGTTTATTGTATTTAATGAGGCATCTTCTGTGAAGAACGAGACTCAGACAAGTGAGACTCAGATTCTATGTTCGGTATGATATCTCTAGAATCAACACAAAGTGGAGACTTACACCTGGTCCTTCCAACTAGTAAAAAAAGAAGAGAAAACTATGAATAGACTGAAGTATCTGACGGGGGGATGCTTACCAAAATATGAAACGTATAACCAGCTGTGGCAGTTTGGGACAGTTTCAAGATATGTGAGAACAAAACTCAAAATGATATAAAAGTGTGGACATGATGGTGTCTGCTAATGAAAGAGAACCCTTCAGAGAGGGAGAGAAAGAGAGAGGGAGAGAGAGAGAGAGAGAGACGGAGGGAGGGAGAGAGTCTGTCTCTCTTTCAGTGCATTCACAGTCAAGCCCCAGACCCCTCTATCAGACCACAACCAAATCACCCTGTTCCTCAAACAGAACAATATGACACAGACCAAACCCAGCCAACTGTTCAACATCCCCAGGACGTATAGATGGAGCCCCAACAGCACTGAGCAATACCAAGAGGCCAGCAAAAGTGAAGAGATCCAATCATTAGTACAGTAATTTATAGATTACCCCTACCCCCCCACTACTGAAGGCATATGTAAAGCTGTCCAAAATATGAGTTTTATCTTTGAAAGAACAGCAAAAAAAGCTGAAATGAAAGTACGAACAAACTAAAGGAAACAACCAAAAAGAAGCAGTGGTTTGACAAAGAGTGTCAAAATCTGAGAAAAGAAGTCAGAAAATTATCAAATCTTAAACACAAAGAACCTTCAAATAATTAACTACGCCTTCAGTACTTTGAAACACTTCAAATTATAAACATACAATCAGAAACAAAAAGATCCACCATATACAGAAACAATTAGAGAGACTTGAAGAGAGCATCGAGTCGAACTCTTTCTGGGACCAGTGGAAGTCTGTCTGTCAGTCTGAGCCTGAAGAGCTGGTCATACAGGACGGAGACATATGGACTGAACATTTCCAGTCCTTATTTGGACCTAAACCACCAGGAACTGACTCTGAAACCATTCAAATACTAGAAAAACTACAAAATATGGAACTGGTCATCAAAGACTACCAAAACCCCGTTAATTTGAACCACCTGAAAAGACCCTCAAAAACAAAGAAGCATGTGGCCCTGATGGCATACTGAACGAAATGCTAAAATACAGCACAGAACAATTCCAATTGGCTATTCTCAAATTATTCAATTTAATTCTGAGTGTGGGATATTTCCCTGAGAGTTGGAGTCAATGTCTTATTACACCGATATTTAAAAGTGGTGACAGAAGTGACCCTCAGAACTACAGAGGAATATGTGTCACCAGCTGTTTGGGCAAAGTGCTCTGCAGCATCATAAACTCCCGGATCGTTGACTTCTTAAAAGAACACAACGTCCTGCATAAAAGTCAGATTGGATTCATGCCTCACCATCGCACATCAGATCATATCTTCACCCTCAGCACTCTCATTAACCACCATGTACACCAGAAGAAAAAGAAAATGTATTCTTTTTTTGTAGACTTCAGGAAGACCTTTGACTCCATTTGGCATGAAGGACTATTTTACAGATTACTATAGAAAGTGGCAAACCTATGATTTAATTAAAACTATGTATGTAAATAACAGATGGAAACAAAAGAACAAATTATTTCAGGCAGTACCGTGGGGTGAAACAGGGCTGCAACATGAGCCCAACTCTCTTTAACATATATATGAACACATTCACAGAAGAACTGCAGAAGTCCACAGCTCCTGGTGTGACTCTGCAGGACACAGAGGTCAAATGTCTGATGTTTGCTGATGACCTGGTTCTCCTGTCTCCCTCCCCAGAGAGTTTACAGCAGAGCCTGGACATCCTCCACAAGTTCAGCCAAACATGGGCACTTACTGTCAGTATGAACAAGACCAAAATAATGACCTTCCAAAGCAGATCCAACTCTCTGCTTTGGAAACACATTCACATTAGGAAACATAGAAATCCAGCACACCAAACAATACAGATATTTAGGCTTAGTCATCACTCCCACTGGACATTTGGGCATGGCTGTGAATGAGCTGAAAGAGAGAGGAAGAAGGACTTTTTATGCCATCAAAAGAATAATTCAGATTGACATTCCAATTAGGACCTGGCTCAAAATTCTCAATTCAATAATAGACCCAATCATTTTATATGGTAGTGAAGTATGGGGCCCATTAATCAACCAAGACTTCCCCAAATGGGAAAAACACCCGCTGGAAGCCCTGCATGCAGAACTGTGTAGAAACATCCTGAGAGTCCACAGACACACGGCCAGTAATGCATGCAGGGCAGAACTCGGCCAATACCCTTTAATCATTAACATCACATTCTATAAACACCTCCAATCCAGTGACCCCCACTCCTACCAGTTCAAAGCCCTTCAGTGCCAAGAGTTGAACCAAGATAAGAGTCCCCTCTGCCAGCTGATCCTAAAGCTCTGCCCTCAAACACCAGGGCTTCAGGACACACCCCAAACAATCTGGCCCAACCAAATTATCTCAAAACAAAAAGACAATTATATGAAATATTGGAAGGAAAGCACCAAATCACAAAGTAAATTAGAATTCTATTTGAGCCTAAACAGAGATTACAAGCTGGCAGAGTACCTGAGCACAGTGAGGCATGTGAAACTAAGGAAAACCATGACGATGTACAGACTGAGTGGACACAGTCTGACCATAGAAACAGGCCGTCACAGACAGAACTGGTTACCCAGAGAGGCCAGACTGTGTTCACTCTGCCATCAGAATCTCACTTCCTCCTACACTGTGACATGTATAAAGATTGAAGATAATAAATATCCTGACTTTCTCCATCTCCCTGATCCTCAGAAGCTGCTCTATCTCTGTGGAGAGAAAAGCCTGTGTGCCGTACAAGCTACTAAATATGTTTATGATTGTCACAAACTGAGACAGAATACACTGAATGTTTCGTAGAAATACACTGTACAAATAATTCATGTTATTGTTAATGTCTTCTATTCATATTTGTTGCATTTGTTTACTGTATATGTTGTAATTTGTTTTTCAAAATATTTTCTGTACTGCTTTGGCAACATCATGTCATGTTAATAAAGCTCATTTAATTGAATTGAGAGAGAGAGAGAGAGAGAGAGATAGAGTGCATCAGTTATTGAATGGACTTAAATCCAAAGAACCATGACCCTGTAATGACGAGCCTGCTGCTGCTTTCACCTCCAAAGATAACACAATGTGCTCTGAGGTGGATGCATCAGGGGACAAATCGCCTTCAGTGAAACACAGTTCCCTGAATGTGTCCAGCTCCTCTGTTCGTACTTTCAGTAAGAAACAAGAGCAAGTGTTCAACTTGGGCACTTGGACTGAAAGCCGAAAAACACAAATAAACAACCTACACACATCATGAAGAGATAGAAAAGCTTGAGCTCATAATCACACTGAGTAAAGTCCTTTATTGAATATTGTCATGCATTTTCATAATCCCAAAATCAAGTCACTAATAACAGGACTGGTAGGTCCTGAAACGCTCTGTTTCACTTTTTTTCCCGACCACATGCTCAACCACATCATTTTGTCTTGTTTTAAAGGTCCTCCAGTTACACACGCACAATGCCTAATTGGTTATGGATAACATTCGGAGAGGCCGCGAACCCAAAACAAGGCACCGAGCCTCGGCACAAGCAGCACATTAGTGGATAGTGAGTGAGTCTGAGCTGGTCACCAACGCAAGACGGAGTGTGTGTTTTCTTAGCCGAAGGACCTGCTGTGACATCAGCCCAGGTGACAACATGCTGATATACAGTGCTGTTGTGGAGGCCAAATGGAACGCACCCCTCCAGCCCAGCACACACGCTCCTTTAATGGCCTACATCAATCCCCATGTTATCGGCAGATCTCCCCGGGCCTCAGCATGTAAAGGGGGCTGCAGCACACAGCCGACCAGCACTGGATAGAATTACAAGTGATGCAATTTATTATCATTCAGAATTTTATTTACTTTCTCACTCTCTGTTCTCAGCTTTTCCTCCATCACTCAGGACCTACGCAGCTCTGCCGAGCAGCTGAACAGTAACCAGATGACATAAAAAAAAAAACTAGAAGTAGAGTTGTCCAAGAACACGATTTAAAAAAAACCTCTTTCGACTTTTCATTGGCTTGAAGTTTAACATCTTGATATAAGCAGTTTGAGGTCGAAAAGGAACAAAAAAAAAGGGTTTTGGTGATCACAGCAGCAGCCGATAGCAAAGGAAGCGCACACTTTGTAGCATCCTGCGAAGCAGCCTCTGAGTGAACCAACATGAGTCAAGCAACAACAAAGGGTGAGAGCACCTTTATCCCACCAAAGTCAATATCAAGCTGTGTCTGAGCAGCACTTACTGACATTTAAAAGGAAAAGACAAACATGTTATGTGCGTCCCCAAGTGCTTTTTTTGTGTGTGTGTGTGTGTGTGTGTGTGTGCACATAGGTAAGTGTGTGCAGATATGTTCATCACCCCTGGAATCAGATCATTGCAGCATGATAGCAGCTGTGTCAATAGGCAGCGGAGCCAAAAGTGTGGTGCTGTACGTACGCTGAGTCCCATAGGTGCTCTGCAGAGCGCTCTCTAGTGAAATTGGCAACATCCAAAGTCCATAAACACCTCCCTTACTGTACAAACAAGTGAAGGAAAGGCAGCGCATGGTGGAAACAGATGGCAGGGACTTGTTCATATTATAAACAAATGTTGGGAAATGATGATGTTATAGCACATTGCCTTATTTGGAATATGAGTGCACCTGCTTTAGGGGGTAGGAGCTTAAGAACCGTCCATGAAATATTGTCTCTCGTGCCCTGGTCATGTAACAATGTGGATAAATCTCTCCATGTTTACAACAGTATATCTTGACATTTCTGATTTATTGGCCACTGCTATGGGCTTTTGTGTCTCAGATAAATTTTCAATCTTTTTTATTTTTTCTTGATAGAAAGGGCAAAGACATTGCATGAGCCGACAGAGGGTTCAAAGAGGGTGTTTCAAAACATGAAAAAGGGGCCATGTGCTCCTACAAATTCCCAAGACCTGGTGTGCAGTTGGCCTACTTTACTGTCAACATGTGTGAATGCCATGCTCGATAAATTTGTCTTTGAATTCCCTCACCAGAATTTATGAGACGTGCAACATGGGGTTGCAACTCTTTTGATGCCTCCACACTTGCAGCACTTGATGCCGTTTACGTTCTCATTTTAAAGGAGAGAGCAGAAACGGGGAGACATTTGGTGTGTAGCATCCTGCGGTGTAAAGAGTTTTAAATATATTTACACTCAGTTGTGTCTCATGGGAACCGTTTTCTACACACTAATGAGGCCTGAGGAGAAAGTTTCATTCTGTTATTCCTGGCATCGATGCACCAGTTGCAGGCATACCACTCACACTTTTTTTTCTCCCTCTTTCCCTCTCAGTAGCTCATTGCAAATAATAAATAAAAGGAAATACATCATCCCCTTTTCAGTCTAGGAGCCAGGAGCCATGCTGCCAAAGTTAACACAAAGCAATCTTAGGTAATGATCAGCAAATGTGTATAAAGTTTCATAGAGCATGACTTCACATAATTCTTGTTTACATCATGCTGGCTGGCTCAGTCACAGCTGGTACTGTAGAGGTGATGTACACACAAACACACACACACACACACACACACACAGACGTTCTCCTGAAGCTTGTTTGTATCACACTTTAACACAGCACTTCTGTTTTATAAGTGCTTGTAATTGATTTGATATGGTGTAACATTGTGGCAGGGATTAGCTACCAGTCATAAATTGTGGAATTTTAACAGAGGCTTTATCACATTAAGTCCTCTTAAAACCATTCATTCTGCACAACTGTGTCAGATTTTCCATTCATTTACACACATCAGTGGCACGGATACAAAACATTTCATCACGCCTCAATTGATGAAAATGATTTGCTGCATGTCAAAAAAAAAAAAAACCTTCATTGAGCTGTTTTAGTGCCCTACCTACAGCACAGCCAGCATGCAGATGGAGAGCCGGGGGGTCTGTGCGCAACAACACAGAGGGAAGAAGCGAAACACAATCCAGACATTGTTTACTCTGTTTCTGATGTAAAGGCCACTTACTGTCGTGTCCAATGCCTAACCCTTAATTTGCTGCCCGGGCCTTTGAAGTGTGTGCATATTTCTGTTTCCTGACACTACCTTTCCTCTCTCTCTCTCTCTCTCTCTCTCTCTCTCTCTCTCTCTCTCTCTCTCTCTCTTTCCTGCAAGCCCCAGTGGTTGATACTGCAACTGGATAGGCCATGTTTCCATGTAGGGGCTCTTTTTAGTCCTGCTCTTATGATAGAAAACACAAGTGGGGAAGGGGAAAAGGAGTGCTGGGTGCACAGATCCACAGAGAGGCCCCGGCCCCAGCCCGGGCCCAGACAACGCTGCAGGGGATTAGAGCACACCCTGGCAGCAGAATGGTTTCACTTAAGAATTTCAGTAATCACTTTTAGGAGTGTAATATATAGCTGACCTTCGGCAGCGCCACACGACCCCCCGCTCCCCCAGCTTTTGATCAAAGGAAGCGGCAGTGGCTGTGCAAACAGGCGCTATCAGTGGACTCCAATGGATTTACTGCCTGCTTCTTCTCTCTTGTCTCCCCTGAGTCGTGTGCTGATACACACAGAAACCCAGTTTCATCTTACAGAACCTATTTTTCTCCCAGTACTAATTTACGGGCCAGATCATGACTTTAGGGAACTTAAAGGAAGGGGGGAGGAAGGGAGAGAGGGGGGAGGCTCAGGAGGCCTCAGGGAAGGGGAGAGAATGGAGGTGGGAGCAGCTTGGGGGCCCTTATCCACTGCCTGCTGGCTGGGCCGAGCAGAGCGGCTCTCATCATCCTGGGAAAAGCCCAGTAGGTGCTCTCTTCCCAGCTGGAGCAGCCAAACAACATGGCCTGTGCTCCGCAACAATAACAGCAACCAGAGAAGGACAGAGGGCCGGCCCAGTAGGGTTTATATAGTGCCCTAAATCACAGGAGGCTCGGACAAAGAAGTGGGGAGAGAGGATGTGGGTATCATAGCAACTATTAATAACTTGATACATACTGGTGTGAACACAGCCATGGTGATGTCTCTCTGTCTCTTTATGTTGTACTTTAATGTTTCCTCTTTTTAATTACACTCAGGTACACATTCACACGTCATATATCAATCTGTGCTGCCTAGGAACGGTGTTTTATGGACATCTTTATTGCTTAAAGTAACAAAACAGAACATTTGAATCAATTATAAGCGGGCCATTACAGTAAACATCCTTCAATGTGAAGCAGACGGTAAGGAAACAATGTCAACATGTTGACCTTTATGCTTTTATAGACAAATATCTTTCAGCTGGTTAAATCCCCGGTAATTTGTAATTTGTGACTCACATGTTTTTCTCTAATCTCATGCTCTTGTTAAAATGCTTCCTGCTGTAAACTTTGTTCTCATGCAACAATGGTTGTTTAGGTTGTCTCATTAAAAATGAAACCACAGAAAAAAATAAATGAATGATTGATTAGTTTTGCTTCTTTTTCTGCAGGAATGCCAGAAAAGTCTGCAGGAATTTGTGTTTTGTGGGGTAAGAAGTTCCTGCTAGCAACCAGTTGAGGGCGTCACAGAACAATTGACAGTGGAGAATCTATACAGTGAGTATATGGAGATACACAAGGTCATTAGAACTCCTGATGGGTACCCCATTTAGCAAATGAATGTGAATATAGAGCCTTGAGTATATTTTAATGTCATTTGAATATTACAGGCTACAGAAAGTATTATTATTTCCGCCCTTGGTTGCAAAAATGAAATCTAAAATATTTTTGCATTAACACATTCACATCATAAGACATTGAACACTAATGATAAATATAAATGTTTTCTTTAGTTGGCATGTCAGGGGCTGTTTATGTGGCTTTAGTTGATGACAATGCGTGCTGTGTCATAAAGTGACTGCAGGAAGTCCTGTGCTTTTATGATCAACTTAGAGAAGCTTGGTGGGGAAAGAAAAAAAAAAGTTTCCTTATTCAAGCATGTGAGAGAACAACTCACCATATGCCCTGTCTCTTCTAAAAACAACAGCCTGAAAAACCTTACCATGCCCAAAAACATGGAACCTGCTTTACTGTGAGGATCAGTGCAGGTCAGCATGGTCCTGAGAACGCCACTGAAGAGCAATCATTATGTGAAGGAAAGGGGTGCTCCAGCGCCTTCAGGTATGAGTTAAATGAAATGATCCGTCTAAATCCAGGTCAGCCGTGATGTAACATTCACCAGAAGTGATGAGAAGGAAGTGCATTCTTCCAGACATATTCCCGCATTCCCCTCATCAGCTGATAAGGTGTCTTATTTACAGAGCAAACATGGGCAGAGGTACCTGCTGTAAATGCTCCGTGGCTCTTGGACATTTGAGTATTTCAAGGAGGCACACTGATAAGCCTGAAACCTGAATGCTTGCCATGATATTACTGTTATACTGGTCGTTTTGAAGCTAATTGGTGTTGAGTCATTAAAGTGAGAAATAATAATCTTCTGGAAAGAGCTCTGCTCGGACTTTGATAAAGCAGTTGCCTTATTAGCAGTGAGTTGAGAGCGAGCTGCATTCTCTTGTGGTCAACAGTTACTTTTGGGAAAACACTCTGTTGACCCTTGTAATTATTGCTAATTTTGCAGGAGAGTGGGTAGAATCCTGGGTGGGCGATCAAGCTATCAGGCTTGAATATTATTAGCATGTTTGTTTTAATTAGCAAATATAGTTGTTCTTTTTGGCTCTGTGCTTTGTTATCATTATTATCCAGCAACGTCTCTTCAACACATACATGCTGTTTTAGTCTTTTGCTCACAGGCGAGCAGGTTGTCTGTGTGTGTGTGTGTGTGTGTGTGTGTGTGTGTGTGTGTGTGTGTGTGTGTGTGTGTGGGTGGACATGGCGTTGGTAGTGTGAATCAGCTGAGCCTCATGTGGCTGGCCTGGCCTTGCTCCCTGCGACCCAGCGGGGCTCAGCCACCAGCTGCCTAGCACCCACTACACATTCCAGCTTTAGTCCCAAGCTCACCTCCCTCAGCTACACCAGTCAGAACTAAATGTATACCAGCTGCAGCATCATTAGGTAAATGGGATCCTTGCACTGTTCTTTAAAGGTATAGCAGTGAAAAGTTAGACCCGTAAGGTGTGTGAAAAGTTAGTGTACGAGTTTATAGAAACAATGTTTGCATTTTATTCCAGACACTTTCATTCACACAATAGGCCACTTTTTTATTTGTATTAAATACTATAAGATGCTGGATGGCAGGTCTATGACTGGTCTAGTATGAAATATCTAAAAATATCCATAAAATTTGGATGGATTTTCACGGTTCCAAGATGATGAACCCAGTCACACCAATCAACAAAAGATCAGAGAAAAACACAAAGTGTCTTGTGATAACATTTGTTATTAAATGGCGCTTTAAAAATAAAGAAGGATAGATTGATTAATGGACTGCACTTACAGTATACAGCACTTTCCTAGTCCTCTGATAACTCAACGGGCTTTTACACTACATGTCACATTCAAGTTTTCACACACAAACATTCACAGACTGATAGCAGAAGCTGCGACATAAAGTGCCCAACTGCTCATCACCAATACTTCAATTCATACACATTTGCACACCTATGGTTATGGCTTCCTAAGCAGCTTTGGGCTCAGTGTCTTGCCAGGACTCCAGGATTAAAAACAAACTTTTCTAACTTGACATTTGCATATTTATTAGCATGTTCATTTTCAAGAGGTTAGCATTCTGCTGTTAGCATTTACCTTAGAGCACTTAAGTGGCTGAAGTCTGAAGAGGTGAACACTCCAGACACAAACACATTTTAATTGGTGGCTTCAATCAGGTTCTCATAATAATGTTTTTCTAATTTAAGTGTTAGTTTTCTACTACTCCAGACATAATTAAAAGTAGGTGAAGACGTCCCAGATATCCCTTTGGCTCCACAGAGCAACTGGCATGCCTGAGACTTGTCTATCGTTATCATTTGATGTTTTTCTCCTGCTGCTGTAGCTACATTAAATGTCAACATGCTGCTAATAAAGCACATCTAGCTGCATTGAAGGTCCACAAGGTGCTGCATAAATCAAATTTATTCTTTTTCATCATCAACACATGTACTGAGGCTTAAGAATTAACCTCTAGAGTCAAACACATCAATATTTGCATACCAAAACTAAAGAGATCATATCCACTACAAACCATCAGACAACACACAGCCAGACATACACACCCATCCCTGCAGACTGCCGTCACAGCACTCCAAGCACAGCTGTCAAAACTCAAGGACTTCCAACACAACAATAGTTAGATGTCTTGGGAGGGCCTGAGAAAGACAGAGAGAAAAAAAGATGCTTAACTGACACTTCTAGACAACTCATATGCTCCACATTTGGTCTGTAGGTTTGATTCACATTCCCTGCATTTCTTCCTTTTTTTTCTCTTCCTCCTTTCTGTCACTCACTTTATTCACCTCCTCTTCTCTCCCTTTCCTCTCCTCCCCTCCGTCTACTTCTACCTCTCTGTAGCTCCAGGCACGGTCCTCTGTTGTCTCACATCAGCTCTCCAAACAGCTCTGGGAAGACCTCCCTCAACCTCACGCCTCGCATGTGAGTCCACACGTCTGAGAGGAGTAAAAACACAGAAATCCTCCAAATCAGGTCATGTCAAATTAAGGGAGGTATTTCGGGAGCCCACCCAAAGTCTCCGAAAGGGGTCAATTGAGAGTTTGCTCAAGGCCAAATTTGCATGTCAAAATACACTTGAGTGAGAATACATCAAAAAGTGGGACTGAATCTCACTCTCAAAATGTCTTGTAGTCACTAAGATGACATACAATTATCCTGTTGATACAGAGTCAGATGTGGACATGGTTGAGGAATGCTGTTAGCACGCTGAGATTGGCAAATCAAAACTCGAGCTTTAATTGCAGTAAGCAGGTGCTACTCGGTTGAACTGGCTGTAATAATGTTTTTTTTATCATTTCCATCCCAAATCCCTGGAATGATGAACCAATTTAGCTCAGAGAAGTTTGCATTTATTTTGAATTACTGATGATGCTTTTGTGAACCAAAAAACCTGTGATTCCTCAGGATAACTGCCATGGAAAAATGTCTTCTAATGATTGAATACATTTGTACTCATGAAACTGAACCACAGTTTACAACATAGACTACAGACCACACCATCTTCAGACATTCCACGCACCTTTTCCGTACACGGGAGGTCCACTATTTATTACTGGATTACTATTTTATTACTGGAAATATTGCCTTAAGGAATCTATTTTAAGGTTATAGAGATCCCCTTTATCTCATCTTCATCTCTGATAACACAGAGATGTGTTAAACACTGATAAGCTTTGGACCTTCCTTGGACTTACAAACAATCATTTGGCAACTCGACAAGCATTCCAGGGAAGTTCACTCTGCCCGGTGATTTATTGCCAGGATGTAGCTGTATAGTGAGAACGTGTAGGCTCTAGGGTGAAGTAGCTGGTGGCACGGCAGGTCAGCGAGATAGCTGAGCTACGTAGCAGTCTGGGATTCATTCAGAAGAGCTCCCATGGGGGCTGTTGACTGGAAGGAGGCGGTAAATCCCCATTTTTGAGGACTTTGTTTTTGCTTATGTTGTGTAACACCGTCTAGAGCTAATCTTACTTCACACAGATGGTCACTGTAGACAGTATTGTGTTGTTTGGGAAATAGAGAGGAGGAAGAAGGATGTCAGATGTTTTCCAGGTAGTACTGCATGTTTTATCAATCAAATGTACGGCAAAAAAAGAGAGCTAATGAAATACATCTGTCATACTGCAAATATTATTTCAAGCCAACTCCACACATTAATCCTCAGCTGAAAATAGTTTCCAACAAATACACTGTCCTGACATTTGTTAAAAACAAAAAGTACTTAATAACATTCTTTGATTTTATTTTATTTTTTTCACATTAAACCATGTGAAACAGACAGGCCTGTACTGGGTTGCACCATCTCTGCGTAAGTTCAAACATAGCCTAGTTTCAATGTAAGTTCTTATTTACGAAGGTGTTTGTGCACTGCTTATATTTTAGGTGTTGCACCAACTGAGATAGTTCCAACGTACTGTAGGCAGAAGTTACAACTTAAATTTCACACCTTCAAGTTCTCTGTAAAATACGGTTGTCATTGTGTATCGTTTTGGAAGGTGGGTTTACTTGCAGGATGAGGAGGAGCAGAGGGTTTTACTGACTGTTAAGCGTCTGTTCTCCGTTAGGGCTTTCTCACCTGCAAAAAACTCCTGGAAAACTCCTGATATTTGCCAGAGGAGCTGCATGTGTAAATGCAAACAGCCACATTTTTCGTTTTGTTGAACTACAAGTAACAATGATATAAATAAATAGTTTATTTTCATTATATATAGCATAATATAATATCATATAGCTGACTCTGTTGCTTCGTCGTGTCATGACTATTCATGGACATATTGTTTAGTAAACCTTTGTGTCTATCTTGCCATAATATCATGTTGTAATGTCCAATAATTTACCCTTACTGAAAGTGTAGTCATAAAAAAATTTATATAACGGGCTCCGGAGTAATTTAGTATTTCAAAGCGGGCCGCGGCAGTCTTAAGTTTGGGAAAGGCTGCTCTAGACATTTTCAGGAGTGCATATGTGAAAGCAGTTTGTGATAAATTACAGTCATCAGAAATGTATGATGACTTTCGTGGTCACTTTTCCATGAATGAGTATAATTCCATCCGTCCAACAACATATTCCCGTTAAATTACCTTGTGTTTCAGTAGAAGATGTCACCACTCGATGTCACTGTTGTTCTTTTACCCTAGCTGTAGATTAAGTGTTGTAGCTGTTATCACCATCATGATGATTCGTTATATTTGAAATACATTTCCCTGGCTAATAGTGGATTAACGGCAGTTAATGGAAGTTATTTACAGCTGTTTGTCTGTTCAGAGACAATAAGACAGGAGAGGCAGCACTGTAATGAACACTGCAAAAAAAAATGCTTTGCACTGATTGGCTGAAGGAAGTGAAATCGCATATCTGCAACAATATTGGTTACAGTAATATATGGTTAGTTTGGACGTTACACTCTAATAGTTCATCTGAACTATGTTAACCATCTGGTGGCTTTCTTTTCTGTGTAGTGTCCACTTTGGGTGCAGACTACGTGTTAGGTTTTTTGTTGTTGTTTCAATTAATTCATCAAAATTCAATGTATTCTCTTAGTTCTTTGTTTAGAGATAACTAGAACCAAACACCCTGAGGCCTGTGTGGATGAGCAGGTTAAAACATGTTAGCCTACTTATGCTAACCAGAGCCACCACTTCCTGCTGTTGATACAGAAGATGAAAAATATCCAGCTGTGGAATTCGTCTTATCATCCCCAACATGTTCACTGCAGTGAAATAATAAAACAAACACACATCCTAAACTCATCCGCATGCTCCATCTGAGCTGATGTATACAGCTTCGGAGCAGCAGAATTAGATGCCAAGCACTTCTCAAGTGTAAGGAAATGGTGTGGTTTCACAATTCCTAGATTAGGACTGAAATCTGCGATTCCCCCCACCACTTTAAGTGGCTGTGGTGCACACACAAACCCACCGAGACCATAGAAACATACACAGTGGTTTAGTGTTGGGCTCTGGCCAAGACAAATGACTGCTTCAGGTGAAAACAAACTGTGGCCCCAGCAGATTCTTTTTTTTTTTTTTTTTTTCCATATGCAAGTTTTTGGGATGACTTCTCTTTGTGTGTCAATTGATTTTACACATATGCTCCACTCGAGCGCCTCCACCCTCTTTACACTCTTTAGACTTGTGAATTATTCACAATGAAGAGCTGAGTTGAATTGTTGCTCTGCAGACACAAGTGCTCGACATGTGTTTATGACTAAAAGTGGAATGATAACTTTCAAATCATTTGTGCCTTTCTGTGACATCACATTTGGGAAATGTATACATTTTAATCTATGGAAATGATCTTAAAAGGGAGTGAAATATATTTCTGCATATTACAGTTCTAGATACCATAGTAACCATTCTAAAATACTGGCTCCACAAAGGCCTTTTTGCTTGTGCTGTGTCAGTGATTCATTTGTTTACAGTTTTAAAATCACTTTGTGTTTATGAGTTGCCAAAGCATATTATGACCTCTTATAACTGCTGAAGGAAAGATAAGGGCCCATTGCAGTTGCTCTGCCAGAACAGCATGGACTAGAGAATTGTGTGATCCCAAATCATATATAACTATTAAATTACACACAGAACCTAATTTTTTCAATTTTAATCAAAAAAATGTTTTGATTTATCTGTGTGTATACGTAGTTTTAAAAAGACAACGATAATCATGATCTGCAACATGAAAACATCCTTAATTTCTCAGCACCTTTGTGTGATCACCTGAGTCCCACCTGTGGGAGGAGGGGACGCCTCTATAGGAGCCCTGAATGGCTTCAATTAAGAGAACAATTGCTTTCGTCACACAATTATGAGCTCAGGGTGACTAAATACAAAAGGCCCTGAAGGAGTGCAGCTAAAGATCTCTGGCATCCCATTCAATGTGGTCCACCCACCCCCTGCAGCTCATTACTGAGGACCACCAACTGGGAGCAACATTGCTGAAATGAGCAGCAACAATCAACAGAGTGAAGAAACAGAGAACCCAACTGAATGATGACTTTCAGGCTATAAAAAAGGCCTTCTCAAACATAACAACACTAGAATTGGCTCTGTAGTGATGTGGGCAGTGTCATGTTTTTTTTCTGCGCTTATTTATCTCCAACTTTGGAACTAAAGACCGAGGCAGAATAACTAATATAACTGACTTTACCTACTGTCCCTTCAGCTGCAGATTGAAGGTCTCGCCCCAAAGTCAAATATATGCTATAAGTGTTTGGTAACAGTTAATATGAAGTTGAAATATCTGACCAAAAACTAGTGGATTACAGTAATCCATATTAGCAATATATTTCTTCCCTAAATACATTTAAAATCTGTTATTATTGTCTTTTTTATGATTTACTATAATCTACTATCTACTATTATCTTGTATTGACAGTGAGTGAGGAAGCTGTGGTACATTACAATAAAGTTACACAATCAAAAGAAGATCTAAACATTATAAGATAAATAAATGCATTTGAAGGTGCACCACTGAGATTAGCATGTAAAAATTGTATTTAAAGCTCCTTTAATTTTAGTGGCCTCTTCACAAAGGGGGATGTCTTATCCTTTTGTCCAGTACATGTTTAGGTTGATTTTTTGTTGTTGTTGTTTTTAACAAAAATCTCATCCAGCCTTTATTCAAAGTCAAAAAAACCTACAAAAAATGCTGTTTTGGCAGAATGCAGCCAATTGCCTGACACCTACCCCCTACCGCAGTTTCAGGTATTAAAAATAACCAAATAGAAATAATCGATGTAGTGTCTGACGGTCTCCTCTGTTTAAGTCGTTCATAATGACATCTGTTTGAATTTCAGTCTGTTTCATAACTAGTTTAAAACTCCTGATAGTAGCTTTAATGTGTAAAAACCTCATTATCTAATATCAATAAAAAGTCACTGCAAGGTAATCAGGGGGAACTCTATAGATAGGGGCCAGGTATTAACAAGATAGTGATGCAGAATAAGGCACTCATTGATTTTTTAATGACTGTAGCTACTACACAGTCCAAATGTTCAGCTCTGGTTTTATAAATTGCCAACATCAAGTGCTTAATAAAGTTACATGATGAGTATGTGTGCTATTGTTGCACTGCAGGGATTTTATGTATGAGTGTGCAAGTGTGTAAGATACATAACAATGAGCAAGGGAAAAAAAGCCTTAGCCTTCAAACAGACACTTACATTTTTTGGTGTGATTTGACAGTTTAACAGATGCTTACTGTAAATGGACATATCTGATGATTCACTTTAAAAGACAGATTCAGGTGATGACTGATCCCTCCCTATATACCTGAGATGGAGACTTTAAAAAAAACCATATAATTGTGAGGTTATTCAGCACAGCACTGAGCTCATGGAAAAACCTCAGATGAATGGTCTTTTAAATATTGGTATGTATACAGTTTGTGGAGAGATTAGCTGTTGAATTAATCATTCGATGGACTCATGTTTGTGAAATCCCTTTCACATGCCAGAGGGTTTCAGGACTCACTTTGACATTCCAAAGGCCTCTCCTCCTCCTTCTCTCTGCTGTTTTCTGAGCTCAACATTCAGCACTTATAATGTACACAAATATACAAACACACAGATGACCTCACAAGTCAACAGGTTTGAAATGGGTCGATAAAATCGGCAGCCATCATGCGTACATTATTAGGATTTGTAACTCAGTGTTTGCCGCAAACTTCCACTGGTCTCAGGCTTTGCTTTGGCAACAGGATTTCTCCTTGGAGAGGAATGAATGTGCAAATGTGTTACAGGTGGGATTCATTAAACTGAGACCTGGCACATTGGTAGTTGCTCTGCACAATTACAATGTTACAAAACCAGGGGAGCAGAGAAATGCTAACAGCTATATTGTATATGAGCGTACACGTCATGCACACAAAAGATGGAAATACAAAAATATATACACAAACAAGGTCTTGTATTCAAACACATACTGATGCACATACTGGATCTACAGCTGAGATTTAAAGGCAGATTTCACTGCTCTCCAATGAGCTCTTCAAAACAAAATAATCTATAAACTGAGCCGTTTGTTCCTGTGTTATTTCACAGAGGATGAAGAAAGAAAAAGTTCAAATTTCACAAGATTTTTTTTTTTCATCACTGTCGAGCCTCAGCTTCCCTCGCCTCTCAGATAAAGTCTAAAGCTGTCAATACGTTTTCCTCGCTTATATATGAAAATGTTTTTCCATCTAATTATCATCATCCTGTCGATGAATGAGTTAATGTATTTGAATAATGTGTGACGTGTTGTTTCACGCAGCACGGAGCATTCTTTCAGGTTATAACTTCCTCCAGCCTCCTCCTTTTAATTGCGCAGAGACCATTAAAGAAGTCGAGGCATTTATCATGCAGAATTACTGAATATGCAAAAGCTGGGTTCAACAGTATTCAACAGATTGTTATTAACACTGACTACTACGATGTATGGGACTGGTTTGCAGTTTTTGAGCCCATAAAGTCTCCGGTTGTGCTGCACTAATGAGAACTGGCTTGCGTATGTGTGATTTTTGATTTGATTTGGCATTTTTGCAATTTTCTCTTTGACAGGCATCTGCTTTCTGTTTCATCACACATACATGTGTAATGTTTTGTATATACGTGCAGTTAACAAGCTGGGTAATGCATAAAAGTGGAGAAAAAAAATTAGAGAAAAACCTAATTCCTATTAAAAATGAAAAGTCATACTAAGGGCATTACATGCAGATGGCTAATGTTAGCTTTATCTGCTCACATTAATAAATGGAGGTTTGACCTTTAATGGTCTGATTATGCTGTCAAATTGTTTTAACATTAGATTTGTTCCTTGTTGTCACTTTTTTTTCTGCTGATGAGACATTTGTTAAGTAAACGTATAAGCCTTCTTCATTAATGTAAGAAAGTCTTTATTTCAAAGCAAGCCAAGTAACACTTATAAAGACACTAACAACAAGATGACTCATTAAAGCTAGTTGCAAAGCAATCTGTATAGCTTCAGATAATTATTGTTAGCTGATATTATCAAAGCTACAGCTGTGTCACACTCAATCGGCAACCTCCGGTCTTGAAAAATGAAGCCAATGCGGAAGTACAAAATCCTGAAATTCCTCGAGTGTCCGCTTGAGGCTGGCTCCAGAAACACCGGAAGTCAAATACACATGATTGAAAAAAAACGTTTTTACAGCATTAATAAACATATTTATAGCCTGGTACAAAAACCGAAATAGGTCTGATCTGTTATTGCCATCACTTGCTATTTAAAAAAAAACGCTCAGTTTTGATTTTGAAAACGATGCATGTCATTTATAGTTAGATGCGTAGCGGACCTGACTGACAGGTGGGCACTATATAACAGTTTGTCAAGAGGCTTAAAACCCGCCTCAGCTCCAGCTCTCAGCCTGTCGTTAGGTTGACAGAAAGTTAGGCTGAGACAGGATTTCCAACATGGAGGCTGCTGCCGATGATCCTCCAGAGCCCCCTGCTGTAACAGATGGCTGACGTCACTCAGGCTTCATCCATTAATATTTACATTGTATGGCTGTGGTAAATAAGCCATATTACTGAGAAATGAAATTGTTTAACTGCTAATTGACTTTTTTATAAGGAGAACATGTTTTAATCTTTTAAAGGTTATATATTCTCACTTAAAAAATAGGCCTACCTTCATTTAAAACAACTTGAATATTAACTGAAACATTTCATATCCAGGACCAGAGTTTGTTGCTAAAATCGAATGTGTTAAAGAGTTTGAAACATAAGCAATAATCAAGTGTACAAGGTTTTTTTGTTTTTTTTAAACTCCCATGATAGCCAATTTACTTAAGAGAACCAGAATGAAACTGGTCCTGAATTCAGTTGTGTGCGTGCACACAGTTTATCAGTGCAGTTGAGGTTACTTCTGATATATCAGGTGAGTATGTTTCTGGTCTCTAATGAAAACAATTAAGTGTTTAAATATTTGGCATGTTGGGACCTGTATCTTTGTTCCTTGTTGTTGGACTGGACTGCACCAGTTCCTCTTAAATCCATTAAACTTGTGTATGAGGTTCCTCCCTCTTAATCTGTGGTAACAACTCACTAGTTTAGCATTGATTTACTTCATCAGATGACGCATTAAAAGTTAAGGATTGTCTTTGCTAAAATTCTCTCATGTGTAAAACAGTCCACTGAAGAGCAGTGAACTATAATCATGGGCTTAAGTGGCCTTCCTAGCTTTTAGAGAACTTACAAAAATAACTATTTTCAGGCTTTATGGGTCAAGAAATTTTAGCTTTCTTGCTTGTCCTTTGTAGGCAAAAATACTTTATAATGAAATGACAACTTCTAACAGAGTATTGATTAGTGGGTGTCCCTGATAGTTCTTCTCAAACTAGGCTGCTTGTAAATTTTAGCAAGCTAACAAAAGTATCTTATAGTTTATTTACGGTACTTTGTTACACAGCAGTAAAACCTGGCTGCTACTGGCTGCCAAATATTATATAACTTATATATAAAATATTCTCAACCAAGAACTTGTGTAATTTGGGAAATGAAGCCAACATAACCCTGCTTTCTTTTAATATAATAAATGCTAATGTGCATTGATGCTAATACATGCTCTGATATTTTCTGATACAAGAGAAATGCAGGTTTCTCTCCCATTGGACAGCTAAATATCACTCACATCCATCCAGCCTTCACACCTGGTGACCAGGGCAGGGTACGCTCAAATGACCCGCTTCCCAGAGTCCACATCCAGATAATTATTTCCAGTTGCAATTAGAATAACCACAAGAATTTTTTCACTGTGAGCAAAGGGGATCAGCAAATATCCTTTCCCCTCGTTTTTTGCTTGTTTGACACGCTTGTATAAATACCCTCCACCTGGTCATGGGAGTGTCTTTAGGGGCGCTATCAAAGCATTCATAAAAATCAAGATGTATGTGACATGCAGTGGATTTCCCCTGCACTGCACATGGCAGGCCAGCTCAGGAGGGCCAGAGCCGGGCTAAAGTTTCCCCTCTTGTCCTCTCAGAGTAGCTGCTGATGCCTGATTGACTGTGATGGGCTTTTTTACACCCTGCACATGTTGTTCCACTGCTCAGCCCAACGTCTGTCTACTCAGCACCCTGTTTCTGTGGCCTCTGCTGCTGCTTTTGCGGCTGCTGGACTTCTAAATCTACAAGTTTTCTTTTTTTTTTTTTCAAATTCAAATTCTAAATAATCCTTGCAAACATTAGCCTGCTCATGCACCTGATGCTCTGTTCTTTAATAACTCTTTCAACACAGTGCTACCCTTTCTGCAATGCTTCACTTACAGATTTGGGGCCTGCATTGGCGTATGTCAAAAACACAAGAAGCAGGAATCAGACATTAGAAGCATGGCTGTGAATTAATACATCTGCATGTGTAAATCTGTCTGTGTCGCTGTGCGCCTTGGCTTGCGTGTAAACCATTTATAAAGCTGGGACTGATGACACGCACATTCATATCTGGTGATCAGAAACTCTGGGAAGGCAGCCATGATGGAGGGCTGCCTGACTCCTGTGTGTTCGACCCTGTGAAGACTGATTGTTCTTGTCTGAAAACAGTTAGAGCAAACTGGGAACACTTAATGAAAAGGAAACAGATTTGTGGGAGGGACGGTGCAAAGCAGGGACTCAGATCTGTTTGTGGGGTTTTTAAAGGAAACACTAAAATTCCTCAGGTTTGCGGTCAAGTTAGATATTTGATTAAACCTGTGGTCTTCTGAGGAAATGTCTGCTTTATGAGCTATGATTATGTGTAGCTTTTTCTTATTCTAGCAAAAGCAATGTTTCCACTTCAAATTTGATTCATTCTCATTGCATTTTAATAAACTCTGTGTTGTAGAGATAGTATCACACCTGTAGGGGGCAGTGTTTGTTTTAACTGAACTGGCTCTGACTCTGGCCATAACTGGGCATATATGGTGCAGGTGAGAGCAAAGACTGCTGCAGCCAGCCTGCAGAGATGGCTACATACTTTCCATTCTTTAATGAAGTCTTTCAATGACTCCTGCAGTAAGCACTTAGAAACACACACACACACTTACACACTTTCCACTGGTGCACGGCCCCTGATAATAGACTCTATAGGAAGCCTGTGAAGTATTTCAAAATGCCAAACGGCTGGGAGGGTGTAGACATTTGAAGGACACTAATGTAGGAGCTGAGGCCTAATATAAACAGCATTATTCACATGAAAGCCCAGCGGTGGCCATTAGGGCCGCACAGAGAGGTGGCACTTCTCTCCCCAGCATCCTAATGGCACTTCTTTTAGCTGATGGATCTGTGTATACATAGATTCACTTGTAATCTATCTTTCCTGAAACAATCAGCTATAAAAATGATTTGTCACTCTTTATTTTACACAGACTTTCCCAATCTCTGGGATCTGTCCAAATCACAACACTCAAGACTTCATTCAAACCTTTGGGGGGCTTTTTATGTTCAAAGCGTGTGCTTTCTGTATGCTACAACTCGCCTGACGTCCACCCAATAACAGGCAATATTCTGCTGAGAAGCAACTATTGCAGCTGTTCAAATACATTCTCTCTTCCATTGTGAAACCCGGAATATCACTTTTTTTTTTTTTTTTTTCATTTTGCTGCCTGTAACTTACAACTACCTGGAGAATTTAGCTGGCCAATGGATCAGTCTCTCACAAAATTATTAATCCTACAGAAACGTCGGCCCACCTTCTAACTGGAAGAAGTTGTTGAACTCCAACATCTTGTGTGGCAAACGCAGCAGACCTAACCACTGTCAGCAGCAGTACAACATTGATATCCCATCAGCAGCAGATTGTAACGTGAAGCAGAGGAAAACATCCTTGTGATCTTTGAGGAAGGTCCAATAGGAAGAAGTGGGGAGGAACATACAGTAAAAGGAAGGCAATAACGATGAATAACACATTTCATTTTTGGCTGCGGCTACAATGACCAACTCAATAGAAAATTTAACAAATGAGAGTGCTTTCAAAGTCAGAAACGACAAAGATTAATTCGATTTGAACTCGTGAGCAGAAAAAGGCTGCTAACTTGCCATTTAACAGTATGGTTCTGATCAGGGTGACATGAGACACACAAGTCTGTTGTTACTCGGTTGTTTTTGGAGCTGCAGCTCTGCATCATCTTGACAACACATTGACCAACTTCCCCTTCTGTGACTCCGGAATTAAACATAATTTCTATTTTTGTGAAACTAAACGGAATCAGCAGAAGTTTGTTTTTCTTTTACATGTGATGTATTTTTAATGAATTCCCTGGAAAAGAAGAGAATGGCAGAAAACTACAGAATGTGTCTATACTAAGGAATCCCCTTTACAACCCTGCACAGGTTACAGTCCAAATAACCATGTAATTAATCCACTTCTTCACTGGCAACAAACATTTGACATTTCTTAAGATTGCAAAATTGTTTCTTTTATACAGCAACAGTTTTCAAAAATGCAAACCACATATATTTAAACTAAAGAGGTTCAGTAATGAGGTTTGGGCTTCTGAAAGTATATTGTTTTCTTCTTGCTGTACCAATAGGCATTTGTGGTTGAGTGACACAATTTTCTATGGGATTTAGATGAACCATTGAGTCGTTTTTTGGTTAATTCCAGCAGTACCATTCTGTGACCCTTCCTCTGGCCGGGCCCATCAGAGATTAAAGGTGAACACAGGGGCAAATCAGTTATCAAGTCAGAAACACTCATCATCAACTTCCCACTGTGCCATTACTGCACAGGCGCACAAACACACATTGAGTCCACCCTCATCCTGCCTGCAATGCAGGTCACGACCCCAAGTACCAGTACTGAGAAAGGAATGAGGGTGACGATGCATGACCCTTAAAGTCATCTTAGGTGTGCATGAAAGTGTGCATAAAAGTTTATGTTGCTAAGAGATGATACATAATATCTCAAGTTTCAAATGTGGTGATGAAAGAGTCACATGGGATTGTTACCATTTCAAAGTTGAAAGAAACACAAGACATGGCACAAGTTGCTTGTGTTATTTTTTCTAACATAAGTTTACGATGTATTAATGAGAGAGTCCCAAGAGGGTTTTTTTTCCCTTTAAAATAATACAGGTATGCATAAACAGAGCAAAAGTGGAAAAGTGGAAATTACAATGTGTTGATGGAATTTCATCTCTAAAGTTTGATACAAGACTTGTGACACTAAATACAGAGTTACTACCTGCTGCTCATTAGCTTAGGTTGGCCTAAGGACTCTTAACAGCTAGCTTGGTTTAAAGCAGGAGAGGGGGGGTTATGTATTGGACTTATTATTGGCTGGGTTCAGTGATTTCCTGAAGTTGTTAAAGGTAACTTGGCAACTTCACAGTGAAGACTCAAGAAGTGATTTTGCTTAGCTGATGCGTTGAAAGATGTTGTTACCTTCGGAAAGAGCTGTGCTAACTGTTTCCTTTTGGTTCCTGTCTTGTTGCTATGCTAAGCTAAATTGTGCCTGACTTCATATTTACTACAGATACTATGAGAGCAACTTACTATTCCTTTTCATTCTTCTAAGAAGATACAGTTCTTTCTAAATAAAAGGGAAAGTAATTCTCTTAGCAAAAAATACTTTATCTTATTTTGATAAACTTTTTCCTATTTTTCCCTTTTACAGCTATTGCAATGGGTAAAGCATTTGTTCTTTGCACTTTGTATTTTAGTATGTTTTGGCCAACTTCTGGTTAAGTCAAAGTCTCAGTGAAATCTGGAGAGATGGGGCCCACTGAAACTGTAGGAGGCTAAACATAGCTGGTTCATAATGTGAGGCTGACGAGTGACATTAAGTTTAAGTCTACATTAGTCAGAGAAAGAAAGAAAAAAGGAAAGACTAAAATGTCTGTGTGACCAACTGAGCTTTGATGCTCGTGGTTGACTCTAGAAGTTTATGTACTCTCATAAAAAATAACATTTTACCTTCATTCTGAGTCTTTAATGTTTATTGTTTTAAATCATAAAGCACAATACTTACGTAGTGATATTACTTGGGGACTGTTGTAGCCAGTATTTGTTTTGTTCTTGTTGAAGTGCTAAGTCTGAAATGTAATTTACTGTATTCCACTTGATGGACCGTAAGTTACAGTTCTCCTGATGCTAGTTTTCACAGCGGTTGAAATGACAGATTGCTTTTCCATTTCACAGTTCATTTAAAATTGCCCTTGAAGCATTTGGCGTGCTTGCTGAATGCAGGTTTTTCTGGTTCCAGAAAATAGTCCTTTTGCAGCATTAGATTATTCGATTTTTCTTGTTGCTGGATGGATTTCTTGGCATAAAAATTAATTTTAGCACAACTGACAAGATAGTGAAAGGAAACTTCTGAGCCTGAAGAGCAGACAAAGTGAAATATAACATGAGAGAAAGCACAAAGGCAAATCTACAAGCATGATCATGATCAATCACTACACAAGTGTGTAGTGATTGATTGGAAAATATGTTTTTGGGGTCACACTGGTAGAACCATTAAAAGCCTTTGCAATAATTGATCTCCCAACTTATCTCAAAATGAACTCATTCTTTAACATCATGCAGGTCATTATTGTGGTTATACAGCCAACAGATTTTGTATTTTGGTTCATCTTTTTTTACTCCTGTCTGCGTCATTTCCAACCAAAGTAGGCAAAAAAGAAGTTGACCAACTCTACCCAACAAGCCAAATACTGAAAAGCAAACAACAAATGTAGTGAGCAGCAAAATAATATAATGGAGCATTGAGAAGTGAAGCTTAAATGTGTCTTTCGGGAGGTGTTGTAAACCAAAAGCAAGCTGCAAGGAGAGAAATGATTGAAGAGAGCTATGAATATTGGAAATAACTTGCAAATAGTGTATTTATAGCTTGTTTGGCTGACTTACGGCTTCTTTCGAAAAATCTCTATCTTGAGGCAATTGGTAATATGTTGTAGTGTTTGTCACTTGTGGAGATATACGTGATGACGTTAAGGAAGGCGCAAAAGCTTCATGTTACTGCAGTAGTGTGGAATAAAGCAGTATAAAAAAACTGTCCAAGCATGGTGATGTCACTGGTGTTCATACATTCAGAAAACATTACAGAAACATTACAGTTGTCAACTCCCAACACGCAATTAAGCCAGACATACTGCAAGTGTTTTCAACAAACACAATAAGGATAGCTGAGTCCTTTTATAACTCTTACCTTTGTTTTAGACACACTGTAGTCAGTCTAGTTCGTAGTTTTGAGTGTTGTCACAAGTGTAATAGTTCTAATCCCCCTGAATCAGTACAGCAGTTTCTATCTACAAAGGGGTTTAATAGTTCAGACTTCTTCTTGTTCAAGTCATGAAGGGCTTAGTGGATCTTAGCAGTGAGTAAGTGGCTCCTCAACTGGAAAAACATTGGCTTATGGTTGTAAAGACCTAATGAAGCATTAGCTTACACTGCTTCTACCCCACTGCACTCCCCTAGCCTCTCCCAGATGGAGGGACTTTGAGTGGGAAAGAACACAGGAGTTGGACTGATTGTCTGGGGATCTAATCCGTTATCTCTCTCCTACAACCTGTTGCTCCCCAGCGACTTAGCCCCGGCCCCTGCAGCTTCCTCTGGGCAGAGTACACTCTGCTGACAGCTATCTCCCAGAGCAATTGTTGGTAAACATGACTGACCTGCTTACCTCAACAACAGGTTTCCTCTAACCCCTAATCCAGGCCGCAGAGGAGACCCCCCCTTTTACCCTTTTGACCCTTCCCTCAGTCCAAACCCCCTCCTCCCCTCCTTCTCGTCCATGGTGGTGGTGGTCGATGAGCCCGTGAGATAAGCCTGGGTGGAATTCCCATCTGGGTGTTCTTGGGAGTGACCTGGGTAGCAGAGGAGCGTCAATGAAAATCAGTCAGCACTCCACTCAATAATGAACCAGTCGGAACCTTGACTGCAATTCTCATCACTCTAATTTCAGTTTCTATTTGGTCTAGCTCTTTATTTTCCTTTTTGGTTTTACAGTAGAAAGGAAGAGAGGTCAAAGAAAGAGCAATGCTGACTTAGTCGAGAGCCTGCATGAACTTTCAACAACCTCTAACCGGGGGTAAGACAGCCTTAAAAAGTCTTGTTGTGCATGAATCAAGAAAAGAGCTTAGTGATGGAAAAGACCTTGAAAATGGCACAAAGAATGTGATCTAATGCAAATCGGATTTCTTAGTATTATGAAAATGAATCATATTAGGTCAGATCGACTGTATTGCCAGACAAAGTGCTATTTTGTTACAAAAGTACATAAATGTTAATGTTAACCAAACCAAAATGTATGACCAAATACATGTATTCTTCTCAAAGCATTATGGACTGCTCAGAATAAACAAACCTCTTAGACAAGATGGGCAAGAAGTTGGCCATATTTAACCATGGGCCTGGTGCATCTTTACAGACCATGGGTCCATGGTGGAAGGGCCAGTTGTCTGGGAAAGAATACTCTGGGTCTAGAGTGGCCCGGGTTAAGCAATGGCCTGGCCATTGTGCCCCAGGAGAAGGTAATTAGGAAGTGAAACCTTGACCAGTTGACAGCAGGCTTTGTTCAGGGGCGAGTGGGCCAAGAGAAATGCTTTTGAAAGCTTTTTCACTTTCTTTACTGAGGCGACCTCAACCCCTTTCCTCCAGAAACACACAGGGGGAGATCATATAAGTTTCTGAAGAAAAATGCAAGGGAGGGGGGGTTAAGTGGTATTTATTGAAAGAGAAGAAATGTATAGGCAGTTCGTTGTTTGACAAGAGAACCAAACTAAATATACAGTGTACAGTATCTGTTTACCCAAAATGTCATTTCTAATCCATGTTAAACTACATTTCTAATGCATGTTGAACTACATTTCCAGTAAAACATATTTTGACCTTTCAAACTGTACCACAAATGTGCATATTTGTATATTAAATTCTACAAATTCTGTTAATCATACTAATAAAGTCAACCCTGGTAGAACTCAATAGTTGATCCTTTTCTGTGTCCACTGCAGCCACCTCTCCTTATGAACTACAGCCGCAGCAGAAGCTGCCAGCGAAACCATAATCAGCTCTGTCGTCTGCTTTTCCTGCACTGCACATTGGCTCTGAAGAATTAGACTTGTGGAAGAGCCAAATGAGCAGATCAGCACAGGGAGGGCATCCAACACTCGGGAGCCCACGCCTGTCCTGTCCTTGTCGACCCTGGTGCTCCGCTCTCAGCTCCTAATGTGGCAGGAAAAGTGTGAACATGGCCTTGGCAAACTGCAGTCCAGTCCACCATCATCACCACAGGCCAGTCAGGGGGAACTTGCACACTCCTCACACAGCTGGTTCTCTAACTCCTGCAAAGGATTAACTCCTTGTACTTCTAAATCCAGCCACAAGCTTTAAAGTAATAATTCCTGACATATTTCAACATTTAGCATTAAACATTATAGTTAAGCTATACTTAAGTTCACTATTGGTCTTTTAGGAGCATGCTACGAAAAAAATATATTATTAATGTTTTTTTCTAAACTGCTGTAAGTCAAGTGTTGACTAACAAGAAGACAAGTTGTGTTTACGTACATATAGATATGTCAATGGTATCTTCAATCCTGAATTTCAACATCCATGTTTTCTTGCTAGCTGCCTTCCCCCTCTCCTTGTTTTCTATAAGACCTGCAGCATATGCATTAGGTGTATTTGGTCTTGTGATTGTCTGGATTTATGTGCAGGCAAGTGTACATGAAGAACAGAAGATAAATTGGGAGTGTTTAGAAAAATACTCATCAAAAGTTGCATGGATGCACTTCCAAAACTTCTGCATTTTTAAAGTACATTTTCAAAATACTTTGAATATGGTAGTTTATTTTCTTACCATTGGCCAAAATAAGCTTTAAAGATTCACTAATTTAAGCCAGTGATGTAGTACTTGAGCCTAGGACTCTGACCTGGTTACTCGAATTTGAATTGACACTGATGAGTCGGACTTTGACTCAAGCACTGACTGCAGTTGGAGAAGATGGAGATGAGGACTCAAACTTGACTTTACTTATTGTTCAAGACTCTTGTATTGTTGCTGTTAGTTGTTTTTTTTGTATGTAAGGCCCTAAAAATGTATTTGGTCTCCCGGATTTGACCTGCATGTGCGTCTTGTTCAGCAACAGCTCCTTCCAGAGTGCCTAAAGAGGCGTCACAAATCCTGTGTTTGGCCTTCAAAGATTTTACAACCAATGCGAGCAAAAGCAGCACAACTTTGATATGCAAATGAATAATTTAGAAGAAGACAAGGACAACCTTAAACTTGAACAGACAGCTGTCCAAGACGCACTCAGAAAAGAAAGAGAGGAACTCGACTCAGGCTTGACCTTGAGGTCTCAGAGTTGGATTTGGCTCAAACTCAAAGATTTTTAAAATCTTCACAGATTTTGAAAATGAGAGACACATTAAGACAAAAATCCAAGATGAAACATCTTCGTTCCTATACTCTGTTGAGAACAACTCCTGTATATGACCAAAACAGCACACCACACACCAAAAGATCCAATTAATTCACCAACAAGCAGAGTCCTGACATATCAAACATGCTTAATATTTACCTTTGAAATCTGGGAAGTCCCAAGTTTCTCGTTGCAGATTGGATCTCTCTTAACACATCTCACACACATACAGGAAACTGACAAGATAATCTTTAGAGCTGACAAATGATCTGGACTTTGTTTAAGATTGTTGGAATAGGGCCAAAATGTAATGTGTACCCAGCTTAAGGCGACTTAACTCAGACTTGACTTGGATTCATCTTTGTTGACTCAGACTTGGACTTGAACAGTCCAAGTACTCAACTTGGACTCAAGGTTTGCTGATTCAACTACAACAATGACTTAAGGTAATACGTTGACTATTATTTTAACTAAACTAAAGGTATTACACTTGCTCTGAGTCAACGTTTAAATGTCAAACAAAGCTGTTGTACTCTAAAATTCACATTAAACTCACAGTTTTCCTCATCTGGACAACTCGCACTTGAACTAGATTAAATTTAGAATTCTAGAGAAAAAACAAACTGTGAAGTGTAAAAAGCAAGATGGGAAAAAAACATGCTGAAGAATATAAAGGAGTGTCTTCAACTGGAAGCCTGTGACCACAACAAAAAATTCCACTATGCTTGAGTTTGAGCTTAAAGCTTACAGCTAGTCTATAAAACACTGGAGAGAAGAGGAGAATGATCTCCACATCCTTTGTTATCCTCTTTGTTCTCTGCCTTATTATAGGAGGCCATTTTGACCCCTCGTAGCCAGAGGTGAGGTCAGTCTGAAGGACTTGTTGGGTTCCTTCCACTTCGGCGCCAAGTAAGAAAATTAAATGTGCAGGATGTTTTCTAAAAGCGTAAGATAATGTTGAGGGTGTAAACATTTAAGCAACGACAGCTTTGAGTGGCATGCAATGATGCTGTGACCCTGATGATGAAAGATTGGAGGGTAAATTGCAGGATTGAATGAATGAAAGCAATCGAATCATGCGAAAGGGATAAAAATAGTTTTTCAAACTTAAGTGGTGGATGTTTCAAAAGCACATCTCAGAGACTTGTTTTGGAAAAAAATACATCACCTACTTGAGTTGGTTATTCTTAACATCAATCAGGTTTTATGAACTTGTTAGGGAAAATCTGAAGCTTTATGGGTGGTTTTGCACTGCTTACGTCTCTGAGTGCAGGTGTCACAAACAGGCTTTTCCAAGTAAATGAAGTCAACTGATTGCTCTTGACTTTCTCCTGGAGACTCTGGAGCTGGGACAGGCATCAGTCCTCGGCGACTGCGGTGATTAAAGTTTTTATGTAGTTGACAGAGGAGTTAGAAAGCGCCAAGAGACATTGTGATTAATGATGGCATCGTGGAGGCCAGTATTATGTCACTCTGAATGAGGACTGAAGAGACAGAGGGATGACATCTTTACAGGCCTGGTACTTATAAACACATTTGTGTGTGTTTGCAAGTAAATGTGTTCCAAACAGAACAAGTGGCACTATGCACATTCACCATAACACGCTCACTCTGTGACTGCTGCTGTAACCTGTAAGTGTGTGTATATGTGTGGTGAGTGCCATAGTTGGCTGGTGGGCCAGTGTTTGATGATGAAGTCATCAGTTTAAGTAAACTCCAGATGGTCGGGCAGAAAGTAAAACAAGTGCCATCTGCTTAGATTCAACTGCTGCACAACTTCTCTACTCGTGTCCCTCCTGTCCTCCTCTCTCAGCTGGCACAGCTAAGGACCAGAGTGCTCAGAACATTAATGCCATTAGTGAAATGTGTCAGAAGAGGCAGCCAAGCACAGTGCATTACAGCAGCCTAGCACATCATTAGCACCACGGGCTATGCTCACAGCCTGGAAATGGAGTGAGGTAGTGTTAATCATGAATGCATATATTTAACCCTGCATGCTTTGATTAGACTGTATTTTCAAACCAAACTAAAAAAAACTTGCATTTCCTTTCTTCCACCCATATGTGCAACACAAAACAGAATACAAGTCATTTAACCACTAATCAATACGAAGAAAACACACTTGGTCTAAAGACAACAAAAAAACAACAATCTCTATTTTTATTGTTTTTACCAGACAATTTACAATTTGTCAACCCATTCTTAAAGGGGCTATATATAACTTTCAAAGATACTGCTTTTGCAGCGATACCGCATGGCTGTTAGGTGAACTGCACCAGTAACCTGTTGCTCGCTCTCTCTCGCGTGCTTATCATACATGTTCGTACGTACATGAACGAGCATTTTTCATCAGCCGTGAAACACTGGATATTTACCGTCATAATGTTTACAGAGGAGGTAAGTGGTCATACACGTGAAAGTCTGTGAAGGAGTCTGTGGGTCTGTATTCATTCTCCATCCTACAAACGACAGTCTCTGCAGGCACTGGCTGAGAGCAGGAGTGTGTGATGAGTTTGTCTGCCTTTGAGAGCTCCTAGAGCGCATAGAAGTGTGTGGAAGACGGCCTCTGGCTGTAGTGGGAGTGTGTGATGAGTTTGTACTGTTGATCTCTGTAAGCAGAGCGGAGTGAGGAGGACGTTGAGAATGTGCATAAAATGTCACTTCCTGGAGCTTTCGCGGAAAATACAACCCAGGAAAAATGTTATACAGGTAACACAGATAGACAGTGAACATCTACTTTTTCACATCAGTTAACCGTTCGCTTATTAATGGGCAATAGAAAACGATTTACACATGTAAAAAAGTTACATATAGAACCTTTAAGCAAAGGGAATTTTACAATATATTTTTATCATTTTTCCTTTATTGATACATGTAGGCCGGGGTACATACCTGTAGTGCCTGTTCTACTGACTGAGTAATGGGAGTCTGAGGACTATTGGAAGCATATAGTACAGCATGGAAAAGGTCAGTTAAAACTGATCTGTCAGACTATTAAATATCTTTCATGCAAACTTTCTATAATGGACTGAAGGTGACAGTCAATAAAAGAGCAAATTAATCAATCCATCAATCAATCTTTATTTGGATGGATTAGACCATACCTTTTGTTTTATTTTGTACAAAGACCTAATATTAATCCAGCATGAGCTCAGCACTAATCTACATTCAGCAAAGTTACAGTGGAAATGAAAAATGAACTTTGTTGAACAGTTATCTGCTGCAGCTGTGTTGAGCTTGGAAAGTGTGACGGAGGGAGATGGAGAACGAAAGAGACAGATAGAGAAAAACAGAGCAACAAAAACAACAACAATGACAACAAATGATTCATAACTAAAATGCCAGTAATTGTAGGAAAAGTCTGGTTAGTATTAGAGTAACAAAAAAGTATGATAATAGACCGATCATTCTTGTGTTCTAGTCAAGGCCACACTAATCGAGACCAAGACATGCATGAGACCAGAGTGCTACGAGATCAAGACAAGACGAAGATATTTAGGGATTGAGACCGAGTCAAGACCTAGGCCAAGGCAGGGTGAGACAAGACCAAGACCATAAATATCAGTGAATAAGACGTATAAAAAAAGCTTTTCATTCCCAGACAAGACCTTCAAAAAGTGGTCACCAGACCGGTCTTGAGACCTCGACCAATCTCGACTACAACACTAGATCATTCTACTGTTAACCTTACCAACTATAATGGCAATGCAATGGGGAGGGCTGATGATGTTTAAATGTCTACAGTGGGAAAGGTTATTCTATCTGGAACTTGACTGTACCCAATACAATACAGGCTTCCCTTTACATTTTGACCCGTGGTAAAATGAAGCTTTTGTGTCTGAAGTCGGATCCAAAGATGAGTGAAAACATTAGGAATCATCTCCAGTGGACCACAGCTAATTAGATGGAAATCAAACCGTCTAAATTGTCACGTCCTGGCATACCTATCACCAGTGGCGATTCTAGAGTCTGTTGGGGCCCTGGGCAAAAAACATTTGGGGGCCCCCTCCAACCAGCGTTCATCACAATCATGTCTGCCAGGGTCCTGATGCTCCTTTTTGTCTTTTTTTACCTGTTTCATTTTTCAGCAATAATGCATGCAACACGTAGCAGGGCAACAAGAGGTAGTGCTGTCACATGGGACCCGCTTAGGGAGGTTTCCTACTGTCATTGCAAAAATGTACACATTTTGGGCCACTGCTTTGGTTGAAGTTTTTCAGCCCTCTGGGGCCCCATACTGGTCTGGGGCCCACAAGCAGTTGCCTGCCTTACCTGTTGACAAGCAGCACATCTGCCTTCAGTGTATGAATGTGTGTGTGTGTGTGTATTGGTGAATATGATTTGTAGTGTAAAAACACTTGGAGTGGTCAAAAGACGAGAACAGCGTTATTTAAATACAGTCCGTATCATCAGCATCAGGAATCTTCTGTAGACGTTCCCACTAAAAAGGTGGACAAATGATGTTGGTTTTACTTTAGTGGCTCATGGCTGGCTGTATGTTATTACTCTATGTGATGAATAAGTTAAGGCAGGTCTTTTTTCCCCTCCTTCCACTGATGCAGAACTTCCAGCAATGCCCTTCATCTGCTTTAAAAAACATTTGACTCTACACATCGGTGAAGCTGTGTGTCCCAGAAGAAAAACAGGACCAATCTCCTTCACCACTTCGTGCTGTAATTAAGCCCACAGCTGGCAGTTCCCATTACGCCATCAGGGTAAGCAGGCGGACCTGGTTCTATGGCACCACAGGCCCTCCTCCTCCTCCTCTCCCCTCCCGCCGCCTTTTTCCTCTCCTCAGCACCTGTACATTGTAAATAAGCCCAAACAGCCCTGCAGCTAACAGTCTGATGGCTGTGAGAGTGTTTGTTGTGAAACACTTTAGTGTAACACATCATCTCCCCCCCGCCACAGTGTACATTCTCACATTCCGCCTTGCTGACTGTTTCAGCCGGGGCCAGGTGGGGAAAACGTCCGCACGTGGTTTTAGGTACCGTAAAATTCACACCAGCCTTTTATATCTGACAGGAAACTACATGGAAATGTGGCATAATAGAGAACAGGCAAGTGCTGTGACAATTGCTTTTTTTTTTGGGGGGGGGGGGGGGGGGGGGGCGACAAGTTGAGGGCCACGGTGCAGCGAACCAGGAGTTTCATCACATCTACCCCCCCCCCCCCCACTTCACGGGACAAAAAAAACGTTATGTTCAAGCAAGAATTTTAATGTTGTGCCGCTCTGAGTTAGCCCACACCACACCAAACGCAGACCCGGTCCCCCAAAGGCCTGCTCTCTCCTGGCCAAGATCAGCTGTCTGACCGCAGAGCAGCCTGCTGTAAACACTAGCCAGATTACCACACAGACAACACACACACTACACCCACACAACTCCACAAGAATGATCACGCTGACAAACTTACAAGCACCCATTGTCAACAAAATAATCTTCCAGCTGCGAACCATATTGATTTAGATGGAGGCCGTTAGAAAGATTACAAGTGGATCAAATAAAAACAACATTACAATCCAAATCCATTTCACGCTGTGGGAAGTCTTATGTAACATGCAGCTCCAGTAATGATGTGCATATGATTGGCAATAGCTGACTATTAGATTCCCCCCCCATCTCCCCCCTAAAACCACTACAGGTGCTGCAAAAGCTCAATTAGAGACAAAACTGAAAAACTGTAACCAACTAAAACATACCAGAGCAGGGTCACAGTTGTTATTGTTCCAAGTGGCGCTGTCAAACATAAAAATGACCATGGATTTTGTTGCTCTGTCTCCCTTTGTTGATGTGTGTTTATGTAAGAGTTTCTGTCAAAACATAGAAAAAAAGATAAATGTGGCTAATTAAAAGAACATTTCTTTGGTAGTTTCTGTAATAGATACCTCATTGTGGGGTCCAGGGGCAAAGCTCCCCTTAAACCAGTCTCGACCAACACTCACATTGAATTTGACTCTTGCAGGCAGTGTTTTTTTTTTTTCAAGTCCTGTGTCTTTGCAATGCACACATACACAGGCACACACACCTTTGCCTTTCATTAAGATGGCTTGGTGTGTCACATCAGATTTGTGCCAAGGTGAGACTGAAGTTCACACTCTGAACTGAAAAGCTGAACTGATGGAAAGACTGAGTCCCCCTGACTCATGGTTCTGAAATGAATCAGACCAAGACGCTGCAGCACGAGCACACCTGCTGCACCTTCACACTGCCCACACAATGTCCTCTGCGCCTTTGTGTGTGTGTGTGTGTGTGTGTGTGTGTGTGTGTGTCTGTGTGTGTCTGTGTGTGTCTGTGTGTGTGTGTGTGTGTGTGTGTGTGTCTGTGTGTGTCTGTGTGTGTGCGTGTGTGTGTGTGTGTGTGTGTGTGTGTGTGTGCGTGTGTGCGTGTGTGTGTGTGTGCGTGTGTGTGTGCGTGTGTGCGTGTGTGTGTGTGTGTGTTTCTCCTGCTCCTCCGTGTCAAATGCAACATACTCCAGCTGACTGCAATTAAACGGTAAACTGGAAATACTTACCATTGATTTAGTTGTACATAAATTGGACTAAATGTGTTCCAGGGAGGAGTTGGTTACATCACCGCTCACCACCCAGATCGAACCTGCGCTCACCCAACTTGGGGGGGTTTATCAATTAAGCCCCCCTACTCCTCCTCCTTTGCTTACCTGCTTTTTCAATACAAGCTCACCTGGGACAACAACAAATTGCATGTTTCACAATCGATCAAGGAGCAGAGCTGTGAGTAGCAGGACAGAAATGAACACAGCCAAGCAAAGAGAGATTCAGAAGAAAAAAAACACAAATTTCATAAGTTGTGTTTTTTTTTTTTTTTTTACTCTCTGTTTTATTATTTTACTGTTAAACATCATAAATCCTCTGGAGATAGACTGGAGAGCCTCAGTGAGAGATTTATATCCCTTGCCTTTTTCTAATCCAATATCCCCTCCTCTCCAGCCATTCCCAAAATGGTTTGGCTGTGAAGACAATGTAGAGGCTCTGCTGAGGGGAAGCACACACACACACACACACACACACACACACACACACACACACACACACACACACACACACACACACACACACACACACACACACACACACACACACACACACACACACATGTTCACACACCCTGAGTGACCAGAGCAACAAGAGGAATGTAGTGAGTTGCGCCACATCCCAGCTGGACTGACAGTGAGCGCTATCGGTGTCCTCTTTTCCACCGAGGAGGATGAAAGGACATCAACTCGTCCAAGACACAGAAGGAACGCCTGGAATTAAGAAAAGGGGAAGCTCTCCAACAGGGGGCTTGCCTGGGAGACAACCTCGGTTCACTGCTAAAGCAAAGAAGAAGAACAAGGTGAACAAAAAAGAAAAAAGACTGAGAGAGAAAAAAAAAAGAACTTCAAAAACACTCCACCAGACCACACCTGTGATCAATTATGATCTGCAAAATTAGAGAGTTACTAACAAAACCCCGGCCTGTAATAATTCATAATTATGAAAAGAGCAGGGAGTAGAGAGCTCGCAGGGTTCACACAGGCTTTGGAACGAGGAAGGAAGAAAGGAGGGAGGGAGCGTGTACGTGAGATATCCTCAGTGTGGCGTCCCACCTGAGGCTGAGTCCTCGCTCAAACCAGCAGGTCAAATGAATCTAATTGTGGTTTAATCATACACTCATGTCTATTGTCAGTGAAAATATTTGCCTAGTGATGAGAGCCGTGTTATTAGAGAACGTCGAGTTTAATGTCCCCTTCCAAAAACAGTTTTCAGAGTTCCAACTTCTAAAACAAAACGGCATTGTAAAATAAATAACACAGTAATAAACACCTACTTCACCACTGTGTCCCAGTTGTTTGTGTAGCTGCTAGCGATTGCTCTCTGATATAACACATTTGTAGGTTAATGACAGCCATTATCCATTGATCTGAAACAAATTAACGCAAGATATATGTTCCAAGAATTTTCCTTTGCATGTCCCTGCATGAACCAAGGGCACCTATTGGGGAACTCAAAGAAAGAAAAAAAAAGTAAAAGGTTTTTTTTTTAGCGTGGCCACAAAGGCCAGAACCATGAGGATGACTCAATGAGGTGAGAATGTCCTCATAGAAATCACTATAAAAATGTGATCCTTTATCTTTATGCTACAGCCTTTATGGTCGTACAAACAGATTTTATCTTAACGAGAGGATTAAGAGTGATAAATGTTCAGATGGTTGTCCTAGCAGGTTTTAGCACAATCATAAAGACCAAACTGTTGCAAAGTGTAATTTGAGGCGTGTAGACACTCTACACGGTGCATTACAGCTGGAGGAGATACTATCAACTATAGATTAAACTATCTTTGTTCATCACTGCCGGTGTTAAACCTGTCAGAGAACAACGGGAGTATCAACCAGACATGGACTCACACCAGTGGACACTACTCAGACAGGGAAGAGGGAGGAGGAGGTGCAAAATGAAACTCCTCTCCAAACAATCTCTGTGCCAGAGAATATCCCAGAGAATACACTCACCCTTAAAGAAAATAAATGGAATCTCCTGTTTGGGTTAGATGGCTGAGAAAAAATAAAGAGAATTTGCAGAAAACTGCTCAATATGCAGTGTGTTAGCAGCAGAGTTAATTGGAGGAAAAATGTGAAACGTGAGCCAAAATGGACAAGGATAATTGCTGCTCACTTTGAGCAGCTAGTTCACAGCACTATTGTTAGAAAAAAAAGCAGCACTATTGAATTCAAAAAAGAATCGTTGTTTACGTGTGATTTCTTATCAGCATGATCAAGGAGAAGGAGCATTAGATACCCGAAGCAGATTGTGTTGTTTCACAGGATTTAAAGTCAGAAATTCCTACAAAGTAAAAGACCCACGTCAAGCTTCTGGGAAACAGAGGCAGGATTCTCATTATTTCCATTAAACTGTTAGTTTTCTCAGCTGCAGGGATCTGTAGTTGTCTCTCATGTTACATTGACATTAAACTCCATAATACATCATAAATTAATGTTTGATTTCCAGTATTGCTTAACTCTGTGTAAACACCTGTGTGGTCTACTAAATGGCTAAACATTTACATTGGATATGTAAAGCTGTGCTTTTCAGCTCTCAGTCTTCTGAGATGACATGATCGCTTACAGCCCCAAAAACCACTGATGTAGCTTTTACATGAGTTAAGTACATCTACACTAGCTTGGACTTTCCCATCTCAGAGATCTACTGTATGACACCTTAAGGGCCTCTGAGGTTCTGTGATAAAGTTCTTCAAGGACAGGATTTTATTAGTTTAGAAATTAAGAATGTGCAGCAAACAGTCTTATACATTCTGTAATTGGTCCTTTATTGAAACTCATCCCCTGAACAGAGACCGTCCATTAAAACCTTTCTAAATGTAACAAGGAAGACCTTGAGCTTTGTATTTCACCTCATGGTAATACAGTGTGCAAGGGGTTGTCGTGACCTGATACCAGGGAACAACTACAGAGTAGAGAACTGGGTGATTTAACGTTGTGTTGATGAAATCTCACAGGTTGATGAAACCTCACAAAAGCTAGAAGTTGCAAAGTTGAGAGAGTCAAAACTCAGATAACCTATGTTAGCCTAATTAGCCAGCCTGATAATAATGATGCTTACAAAGGTTTTTTATTTTTGATAAGAAAGTTGATGGTTGCCAACATAAAAAAAAGCGGCATGCCATTTTAAACATTTCTATACAAAATCAGGGATCCGGTGTTTGAAAAATTCTTAGAAACTTTTGCTGGTGAATCTGCAATCTGTATCATTCAGGCTACCACATGCTGTGCAAGAACGGAAAGGTTGTTTGATGACAAAAACTGAAACCCAGGAAGGGTTGCAACATAAAATGTTGATGGTTTTATTGAACAAAAATCACATTTAAAATGAATAAGAAAATATGAAATGTTTAAATCAAACTGATAATAACGTGTTACCCTGCCTGATGAGCCTGTTCTTTTTTATCCAACTGAAAGGCTAAAGCTGCTAGAGAGAGAGTTAAACTATACAAAGGGGGTCAGGTTGCTCAGTGCGCCTGCAGGGCTGTCAGGATGAGGTCCAACCGTGGTGGACCTGGTTAGCAGGAGGCCCAATATGTCTCCCCAAAAAGCTTCAGAGCTAGCATGCATCTCATTAAGTTAACAGCTTGCCATCAGCACGGAGACAGGAAGTCAGACTGTTGTGTCATGATGAATGCTCTTGTAAGCACCGCATCTCATGGATGGAGGTTAAACTGAGGTATTCACAGAGGGTGGGGATGGAGGAGGGGTGGAGGGAGGAGGCTACATATTCATTTGATATACTTTGTCCTTATCTATTTGATAGAGGGGAAAGATAAGACAAACAAATTACTCCTTTTGTAGTCTTTTCTTTTTTCTTTAAATGCTCTGTTAATTTTGGGACTCATATAATCTTAATTTTCTTACCGCTTTAATTTACTTGTGGCTTTGTACATTTATGTGACATTCTAAAATAATAATAAAGTTTGTATGCACATCTTTGTCACCTTTCACTGTGCCGAGTTTCTGACTTTCTGTGAGGTGTTCCCATGATAGCAAGAAAAATGTCTCTTTAAAAATCAAGATCACTTGGTAAAAAACAAAAATGCAGGAGCATTACAGACCACAGATTGATGTCTAAATAAACCAGGCACTGTTATTATTTTAGAGCCAAAAGGCAGTTTTGTAATTGGCTTACTGAACACAACCATCCACAAATCTCCATAGCAGAAATGTTTTATTGTGGGTTGAGGCAAAAATCAACTGCCTGTCAAACTGATATATTTCTATTGCACTAATTTGCAAACAATACCCCAAGTATTTCATTTAAAAGCTTTTTCTGGGATAATTTGATTGCTCAGATGCTTGTCTGGGTCCCTTGTGTCAAAGGTTTGTGCAATGGCTCATGTTTTAGAAAAAAAAGAAAATAAAACACTCATAAAAGCTGAGGTCTGTGCCGACAAATACCCAGCTGGTTCATTTAAGAAGCATGAAAATAGCATTATATGTTCCTTATTGTACATGATCTATAAAACTGCCACGGTTGCCCCCTAACCCTATTCATACATGTGCACACTGAACCTAACTAACCCGCGCACACACACACACACACACACACACACACACACACGCACACACGCACACACGCGCACACACACACATTTGCATTTGCACATGCATCAGCTGTACAATGTTTGTTCACATTAAAATTCATGCACTAACCTTCCATATGGTCAGCTCGTGAGAGTAAAAATGAAAGACAGACCAGATGTGTAAGAAAAAACATCATTTCTTATTCAGACTGTTTAAGAGTCTGTTTGGTGTGTGCTTTGGGTATTTGTGGCTTTATTTATGTGCAGAAAAAGTAAGAAATACAGCATATGATTCCTTATACATAAATGTAAAATCAGTAAAGAAAATCAAAAACCTGGGGAATGAGAGATAAATGGAGTTAATTTCACCAACGACCAAGGAGAGTGAAAGGCTTGAAGAGGTCAGAAAGCTCCAGCAACACTTGAACTATGAAGATCAATTTTATTACCAAAATTGATCTTCATACTTTGAGTGTTGCTGGAGCTTTTTGAGCCAATGAGAGATAAATGGAATAATAGCACTAAATGAATTGAATAAAATATGCATGTGTAACCTTTCTTTACTATGAAACAAATAAAAGATAAGCATACAACACCATTAGACAAAGTAAAAGTAAAAAAATTAAATGTAGATGTAAAAAGAAAGACCGCCCCGTCATCAAATAAGGTATTAGAATAACAAAACTGAGAAAAAAAAAAAGAAATATTTTAATGAATTGTAGAGTATGCTTTTGTAAGTGCAGAACCTTTCACAAAAAAATATTTTAAGCTTTGGTATTTGTCACGAACAAAACCCAAACACTAACGCTGAAAAACATGGATTGAAACTGTGAGTAAAGTAGAGAAAATGTTGTTGGGGATAATTAAAGAGCAAATAAGAGAAAATAAAAACACAAATAAAAAAGCCAACAGTAAGAAGACGCTATCTTGTTTGTGTCCAGCTGTTACCAGGTTCCTTCTGCCAGTGATGTCTGCATGTGTATATGTAGTTCTATAATGCATTTAGCATGGGTCCAGTAGCCCTCTATTGTGATCCGTAAAGCTGCATATAGAGCTGCACGCTGTTTGCTGCAGACTTCAAACTGCTGCACAAATGTTTACATTCAGAACGGTTTCAAAAACATGAACTAGAATAAAAAGGTTGTGAAAACATTCCAAACACAGAAAAAATCATCCAAAACCATTTGAAAGCACAGGCAGAGGTCAGGGGGTCACAGATACATACCAACATTTTAGTGGGCTGATGTGAAGGGATTATTCTTGGATCAGCCAAAAACTGTTTATAAGGCAAAATCTCACCCATTAAAAGTTTACACTGGTAAAATGATTCTCTACACAAAAAGGGTCACATTTGAAAGCAAATATTTGCTGTTGTGAAAGTCAACTTTCTGTAAATTCCCTTACAGCAGCCATGTTAGCAGGTACACATACCGTCACCCAGTTTAACAATCATAAGTTACAGTAAGACATGTGAATGCACCTGTCAACAGGAATCTGTGCTGGGAGGAGGAAACCAAGAGAAAGTTTGTCCTAATGGTCTGATTACCTTACCACATGCTAACCAGGTGGTGGCCATAATATACCATGGTACTCTTTGCAAAATTGTATCAAGATTAAATAAGGGAGAGAAGAAGGAACCTGAAACAGCTTTTATATTCTGGTACTTCAGTGATGACTTTTAAGTGACTGTGAAAGCATGACACATGATGATTGACACATATCTGCCCTCTTGTTGTCACTTTGCCAAAATGTGTTTTAAGTGGTTGTGGTTGATGCTTCCTCTTGGAATGACTTCTCTGTATAATACAGGTGGTTCTTTCTGTTGGTTGTGTTTTCTTCTGCCCATGATGCCTGTAATTTAATGGATATTAACATAAAATAGCGGCTCATAATGGAATGCGCACAATAACTCTCTTAAGTGGTGGGAAAAAATGGCCATTCCAATAAGTCCCACAATGACCAGGCACTCCCATAACGACGGTCCCTCCCTCTGTCACTGTCCCAGACCAAAGCGGCCCTCCTCTGGCATCAGTCTCGACCCCTGCCAGTCTCTGGGAAACTCCCAGCGTGCTCTCGGTTCCACCAGGAACCGCAGGAAATGAGTCTCGGAGAGCGCTGAAGTTTAATAAAAAATAAATGAATGGGGTGTCCCAGGGACAAGACTGAACGGAGAGTGGGAACGAGAGGGAGAGAGACGCTGGTTGCCCTGAAGTGCAGGACAGGCAAGAAAGGAGACGGGAAGGAAAAACAAGTTATAAAATTTGAACCCATTACTGAGTGTGTGTGTGTGTGTGTGTTTCTGTACAGTGATGAATCAAGGAAACCAAAACCAGCTGCAACAAGGGGTTCTCGTGAACAAGAATGGCAACATGGATCAACTGGCTGATCATTTGAAACGTTCTAACCCTCTCTTTACCCTTTCTTACAACGACCGGTGGGCACTGAGCCTACAAATACAGTAAAAACACACGTTCAATGCGTGTGTGTGTGCGTGTGTGCGCGCGCGTGTGTGTGTGTGTGTGTGTGTGTGTGTGTGTGTGTGTGTGTGTGTGTGTATGCATGTGTGTGTGTGCATGTGTGTGTGTGTGTGTGAATGTGTGTGTGTGTGTGTGTGTGTGTGTGTGTGTGTGTGTGTGTGTGTGTATGTGTGCATTTGTGTGCGTGTGTGTGTGTGTGTGTGTGTGTGTGTGTGTGTGTGTGTGTGTGTGTAGAGATAGCCACATAGATCCCTTTCTTCCCTCTCCTGACACAATAACTCTCATGCTCTGAATGGAGGGACAAACATTCCAGACATGCCACATGTCGGGGCTGCTGGCGAATCATTAAACTGTGGAAGAGAAACTGCAGGATACCCTCTTTTTCTCCCATGTCTTCTCTAATTACCCTTATACCTTTAATTGATGTTAAACATGAAACATGTATTAACTTAAAGGGAAGGGG
Source organism: Labrus bergylta (assembly GCF_963930695.1). Classification (NCBI taxonomy): domain Eukaryota; kingdom Metazoa; phylum Chordata; class Actinopteri; order Labriformes; family Labridae; genus Labrus; species Labrus bergylta. The sequence goes on along the minus strand of NC_089202.1, from coordinate 2,441,139 downwards.
GGAAATGAAAATCTGCGGGGCATTTGGAGGTAAGTGGGTGCACTTTATGCTCGGACAAGGATACGTGATAACTCTATAAATTAGGAAGAGTATTATCTCCCCTCGGCAGCTGACTGCTCCCTGGATTACAGCTTACCTCTGGGCCTCCAAGCCTCAAAGAAAAGAGAAAAAAACAATAACCAGGAAAAGACAATTTGGTATAAAAAGAAACAAGCTAGAATGAAAAAGGTTACTCAGCAAATGTAACTCTGAGGTGGAACCAGAGAGAAAATAAAGGGCAGATTTTGTAAAGCTATAGTTGCTGGATATCAGTCCTCGCATACCCTCAGGGCCCCAGCCCCCTTTGAAAAGCGTGGCCGTCTAAGTGCCTGAAGTGTAACACCAAGCAGTCTATTGAGAGGCAGGTGATGTGCAGAACAAAGGGAGGATTCAGCACCTCAGTGACACAGTGGGAAAGAGATGAGTGATTATTAGCCCCACCAAGGGCCTTGACAGACCATTTAAAGGCAGCTTCCTTTGATTGTGACAGTGTAATTGTTTCACAGATACAATCACGTCGAGCACTTACCTGAGGCAGGGGAAACTGGACTTTCATTAAAGTGCGGGATTGTCTCCAGGCTGCTCTGTAATTGTGCCTGTTGTCTTGTTTTGTGATTTTGTCTCCCCCCCCCCCTGCTCTGAGGTAATCCGGAGATGTGTGAATGTGTGGGGATGTGACTGCAGGCTATTTAGAATCTGACACTGTCTCAGATGCCACAAGCTTTGTTCAAGTCATAGTAAAAGTGTTTGAGATACAATCAGATGATCACGACGTGGTAGGTTTTTACCAAAATGGCACATTTAAGCGGTCGCCTCTGTGCATCTTGATCTAAACATGTGACATGGCATGAGAATAAATCAAAGTTAAGGAGTGTAAACGAAACAAAAACAAACGGTGCAGGAGGGAGGGGAAGTCTTCTCACTTAATCCTGGTCTCCTTAAAAAGTCAACCAGCCTCTGTGTTTGTTTTTGATTCAGCAGGCTGAGATGACACAGTCTGTTGGCTGCTCTATTGGCCATGTGGTCTGGGTCCATTGAGCGTGGCTGTGTCCAGGGACCGAGCTGATTAGATAATAAACCGCAGGACGAGGTGAGAGTAC